>NW_022437132.1:925189-1010669 GCF_009761245.1 Sapajus apella
AAAAAAAAAAAAAAAGAAAGGTTACATGGGACTAAGCATGCTAGATATAAGCACCCAGTATGACTATATAAACTGGATGTATGTACGCAGTAAGTTACATCTCAGGCACTGGCTCTAAACTAATGCGTGATTATCTGTAATCACGTAAAGGAAACAGCTGAGTAACAGCACTATAAACTAAGACATTCTTCGGGCACTAGTCGTGCCTGGGTCTGGGCGGTTCTCCTTGCCCGGTGCCCACGGGGGGTGTCACCCACAACCAGCCAGTCACCTTCCCTGGGCCCTCAGGGGGCGCGAGGAGGCTGCGGGAGGCTCCCGGGTTTTGGCAGGGGCTGCGCGCGGGGAGGTGGCAGTGGGCCCCGGGCATGGCGGCGGAGCAGGAGCGGGAACCCTCCCCACCAGCGCTGCCCCGGGCCGGCAGCGGGAGCCATCGCCTTCCGGGCCGCAGCCAGACGCAGACCCGCGAGCTGCCCACGCACGGGGACCCCACCTGCCCAGCTCACCTGCGAGCTCCCGGGCCAGGGCCCGGCCGCCCCGCCTTGCACAGCCCCCAGCCGGTCCCCGCGGGCGCCGCCGGGCAACGTCGGGGCTGCGGGTGGGGCCGGAGCCCGGGAGCCCGCGAGCCCAGGCCGGAGGCTCGTCCTGCCCCACCCGCCCCGCCTGGCCCGGTGCCGGCAGGAAGGAGCGGGGCGTGGGGGTTCTCGAGGGAGGGCGGGGGTCGTGGGGCGCGGAGGTGACACTGGCGGATGTCCCGCCCGCCTGGAACTCACAGTACACGAAGGCTAGGGCCTTCAGGAGCACGATCCGGGTCAGCCAGAAGGTGCCCGCGTGGAGGTGAGCCGGAGAGCCTGCGGGGTCACGCCCCGGCGCGGGCGGCGACTCGGGCTCCGGGTCCGAGTGCCCGGTTTTCCTTTTCCTCAGAGACTCCTCGGGCGCCGCCATTGCTGGGCCGTCAGGGCGCATGCGCAGGAAGGGCGCACTCCCAGAGGCCCCGCCCAAGCTCGGAGGCCCCGCCTCTCCCTTTTCGGCCCTGCCCACCCCCGAAGGCACCACCCACACACCGGGAGGCCCCGCCCACGAGCCCAGAGCCCCCGCCCTCTCCCGCCGGCCCCGCCCCCGCAGAAAGCTGGTGCCCGGATCCGCCGCCCCTCGCAGTCCTCGCTGGGCACTGCTGCGGTTAGGGCGCGGGGCTGGGTACCTGGGAGGTGGTGCGGATCGCCCGACCCGACCTCACTGGGGCAGGCATGCACGCGGGCTTTCTGTCGGTCCGCGTGGCAGAAGCCCAGGTGCCCTCCCCCAGCCATTCCCTCCCAACCATCGTCCTGGGGGAGGTGGACTGCGGACACCCTGGCGGTGCCGCCACTGCGTGCCCCTGCCTCACAGCTGACCCTCATTCCCACTCTCCACAGAGGGTGCTGCGGCGATCTTCGCAGCTAGCAAGACGCAGAGTAGGCATGGCAGGGCCTGGAATGCGGGGGAACCCTCTCCTGCTTCCCAGCCCCAGCACCCTTCCGCCTTTGCCCAGCCCAGCTCCTGCCAGCCCTGAGGACTGGACTTCAAGCTGTGGCAGAAGAGGGGGACTCAGGACTCAGGAGGGAAGGACTTACTGCTCAATGCCCCAAACGGAACCTGAAGGAGGATGCCAGCAACTCTACACTCTGATGACTCAACGGGAGTTCCAGGGGCTGCTCAGAAGTGGGTGCTGGGAGAGGCTGGAGTCACAGGCATTCCTTAGAGGAAAGGAAGCGAGTGAGGCTGGAGTAGGCACTGGAGACCTAGGGGTTATTTGATAAAATGTGGGGCACGTGGATGGAAATCAGGAAGTACTGATTTCTCCTTATTTGTTTATCAGAGCTCTTTACATATGAAAAGTCCTGTTCTTCTGTGTACATTGGAAATGTTTGTCCTGGTTTTTTGTTTTTGTTTTAACGTGTTCTTGTCTTTAGCCCCTCTAGTGTTCCTAGTGTTTTGGCCTATAAATGATCACCACTGGTATGGCCACATGACCCATCTTTACTGCTTGTTTAATTACCTGTTTATATCTTCGCCACCTGTGGAGTGAGCCTTGTGTGGGCAGAGACTGTGGACATCGGGCCCCCAAATCCAGGCCTGACAGGCTATGGCCAGAGCCTCCCCAGAGCGTCCAGCCTCCCCATGTCACTGGGGTCGTGGCATACATGTACAGCTTATGGTTTGATTTTAGTTTTTGTTTCTTTTCCATGAAAACCTCCTTAGGAGTCCAGCTATGAAATGAGACCTGTAAAAGACGTTGCCATGGGTGTGAACACACCAACATCCTCGCACACTGGCCAAGCCTCTGGGCGCGGTGTGTGCCTGAGGGCTTGGAGCCTTGGGGATCGCAGGAGCCGTCGGCCCTGGCTGGCACCTGGCACACAGGTCCCTCTGCAGGGCCCACGACCGGCACCTCTCCTCGTGGCCTGGGCCACCAGCTTCGGAAGGGCCAGCACAGCCCCCACTGCTCCCCTCCTGAGTGGGGAACGGGGAAACCCCTGAACCCTTGGGTCATGCCTGCAGGGCGGGCCCTGTCTGGATGCCAGGCCTGCTGGGGACAGACGGTGAGAGAGAGAGCCCTGCGTCAGGTGTGGCCCCGAGTTGTCCTCAGGTGGGGCTGCCCTCACAAGGAGCCTTTGTGCGCAGCTTCCCCTCGCCGGGCAGAGCCACTCTCCCCAGGAAGGGCACAATGGGGCATTGTGCAGAGCAGAAAAGGGCCCCTTGTTCCCGCTCCCAGCGCCCCGGGCCCTGGCTCTTCGTCTGCTCAGGCTGGGAGCAGCCGGCGGAAGGGTCTGCTGGGAGCTGCTGTTCTCTCTGAGCTCAAGTTTCCCTGGGAGCTTGACCTCTGGGACACTGACCGCAAGGGGTCCCATCCACGGCCTAGAATGGGTCCACAGCAGGCCACCGGGGCAGGGCTCGGGCCGAGGAGAGGTGGACCAGCAGCTCTGTTTGAGCCCATTTCAGCCTGAATTTCATCAAAAGTGTACTGGGTTAGGATTCGGCCACAAAAAGGAATCCAAGAGCTAGGCACGGTGGCTCACGCCCTGTCATCCCAGCACTTTGGGAGGCTGAGGCGGGTGGATCATCTGAGGTCAGCGGTTCAAGACCAGCCTGGCCAACACGGTGAAACCCTGTCCCTACTAAAAATACAAAAAAATTAGTTGGGTGTGGTGGCACACTCCTGTAATCCCAGGTACTCAGGAGGCTGTGGCAGGAGAATCGCTTGAACCGGGGAGGCGGAGGTCCCAACGTGAGCTGAGATCCCGCCACTACGCTCCAGCCTGGGCCACAGAGTGAGACTCTGTCTTGAAAAAATAAAATACAAAGGAATCCAGTTCGGACACATGTTACAAGATGGACGAACCTCAGAACATCAGGCTCGGTGAGACAGGACGGATACCAAGGTCACAGGTTGTGTGAGCCCATTTACCTGAAGTGTCTGGAGCTGGCAAAACCACGGGAAAGGAGGCAAGATGTGTGGTCCAGGGCTGGGTGGGGGGTGGGGATTGAATGTTTCACAGGTAAGACGTTTCCTTTTGGGCTGGTGAGAATGTTCTGGAACTAGGAGGTGATGGAGCCTCAGCACGGTGAGTGGTTCTCCGGAACGTGGTTCATGTCATGCTGTGCGAATTTCACCTCAAATTTTAGAAAGGTAAAATGGAAACAGAAGGACAGCCGACAGCCCTGCGCTGGCGTTTCAGGACCACCGGAACCCGCCGTGCCATTTACTCTCACGGGTTCGTCTACATTACGAAAAAGCTAGCAGTTTGAAAATGACGTTTGGAAACAGATGTGTCTCATTCCCTAAGAAGGCGCTTCACTTAGAAACGGAGGATTCTCTGCAAACCCAGACAGAGCTGCAGCGGCCGGGAGAGGGGCCAGCTGGGGTCCCTGAGACGGCTCGCTTTCACCCTGCAGCTCAGCCCACTGCGGCCACGGGCACGTGGGCTCCGGCCTGGGCGCCTCTCACCAACACGAGGCGGGAGGAGGAGGGTGTCCTGAGCGTGGCCGGTCAAGCAAAAACTCTTAGGGAGAGGCCTGAGGGAGCGGAAATGAGGCTCGGCCACCCCAAGGCGGCCCGAGATGCTGCGGCAGAAGAGGCTGAGAAGCGGGGGAGAGTGGAGAGGGAGGGAGTGGCTCCTCAGGGCTGCCCAAGAGCGCACAGGCTGAAGACGGGGCTGCCTCCCTGGAGACCCACTGACAAGGCTACCCTAGGTGGGACCCTGTCCCCGCTGTCCCAGCCTGCGCCAGCACAGCCCCCGGGATCCAGGCACACAAAGCCTGTGGCTGGCCGCGCTCCCAGCAGCTGCGGACCAGCTTCACGGAGGAATGAGCCCGTCGGCACCTCGTCCAGCTGTCCCCCAGCACCCCGGCCTGGCAGCTCCCGCTGCATCGGGGCCATTGTCCCTGGCGTGTGGTTGCAGCTGTCTCTGGCACCCACAGGAACCCAGCATGGGCCCGAGGCTAATCGTGCACCCTTCATTTACCCCCATTTTTCATGTCCTGAGGTCTGTGTATGGAAGTAGGCCCAGGACCCATCGATGCTAACATCTGTCACCTCCTTCTAGAAGTGTGGTCAGTGTGGGCAGATCCTACCCGGACTGTCCAGGGGCCAACAGCCCCCACCATGTGAGGCTGGCAGGTGCGGGCGGGGGCTGAGCGAGTAGGTGTCATGCCATTTGCTGGTTGTCCTGGGAGCATGACTCACAGACGGCTGTTCTGCTTGGCTCGCCCTGTCCTCTCCCTGCACCCTCAGCTCCAGGCCACGAGTGCCCCCACCCCTGCCCCCCAGAAGGAGATGTGGCTCTTCGTGACCCTGCAAGCCGGCAAGCCGTGGTTTCTAGACAGAACGGAAAGCAAAACACCCCATGCGGTGATGGTCTCTGGTTGTAGGGTTCTATGCGAGAAAACTAATGTGTGATTTTTTTTTTTTCTCTAGGAATCATATTCTGCACTGGAAAAAACCTTGGAAGTTGCCTAGCCCAGAGGTCACAAACCACAGCCCTGCAGGCTGAACCCTGCCCACAGCACAGTGTCTCTGTAGCAGTCACCAACGGCCACAGTAACGCTGCGTAACAAACAGCCTCAGAGCCCAGCGCTGTGTGTCACCAGGCGGTGCTGCCCAAGCCCAGGCCCTGAGGACAGGACAAAAGCAGAGCTGGGCCCATCCCCTCTGCCCCTTCCTCTGAGCCTCGGAAGCAAAGCTTTGCTGAAGGC
Organism: Sapajus apella; assembly: GCF_009761245.1. Lineage (NCBI taxonomy): Eukaryota > Metazoa > Chordata > Mammalia > Primates > Cebidae > Sapajus > Sapajus apella. Next base: position 930,419 of record NW_022437132.1, read on the forward strand.
TCTCGTCCGCACCCAGGCTGTGGAGGAACCACACTCCCTGCTCCCACCTTGCCCCTTGTACCCGCCTGAGGGCATCTTAATTAAACTTTCCTTCCCCACATTCAGAAAAATAAATACTTTGGAGACAGCAGAGACATTTTTACAGGGTGTGTTTTAATTTGCCTTTGGCACTAATGGGACTCTGGGACATTCCATCCTGGCAGGGGAGGTGAGGGTCTGAGCGGCCAGAGCCCATCTTGAGAAATGGGTTTTTCTTCGTGGCATGCTTATGTGAAGCCACCATTTTCCCTCCTGGTTATTCTTGAAATGGGGCTCCGTGTTGGGAGTTTCAAATGTGGACGTTCTGGGCAAGGAGCCTCGAGGAAACTGAAGGTTGAGCTTGGATGGACAGGCACAGGTCTTGCAGCCTAAGTGGGCACAGAGGCTGGAGTCAGTCCTCTCCTGCTGGTGGGCTGAGACAGCCCCCCAGGCCTCGTCCCTTCTCACTGGAGCTCAGCCCCCAGTGCCTGGGCCGGGGATGGGCTGGGGGCTAGGGTGCAGGGGAGCCAGGGCCTGGCATCCCACAGTTCGGGTGTCTGGTGTCAGATGGCACCCTCCCACGCAGGGCACAGAAACCCACATCGAGCCTGCGGGATTTACTGCCACGAGCGTTAGTGTCCAGGGAAGGCACCGTTGGGCTCCAGGTCTCCAACCCCACCCCAGGCTTGGCGTCCCTCGGTGGAGATGAGGCTGACGCCCGCTGGGAGCCCCTTGGTGCTCACCTGTCCTTGGCTGCTCGGAGCCCCAGGGCCCCTGCCTGGGATGTTTTGGGGCTGCAGGAGGACCCTCTGCCCACTGTCAGAGAGCAACCCCCCCCCACTGAGAGTGGAGATGGACAGGGCCCAGCCGGAAGCTTGGGGACCCGCTCCCAGCCTGGCGTGATGGATGCTGAGCAGCGGGAGCCACAGCTGTTCCCGACGCATCCGTGACCTGGGTGTGCAGCTGTGGCTGGGGGCAGGCAGCGCGGCCCCCACACTTCAGTCTGAGCAGCGCCTGCTCCCTGAATCCTTTCCACATGACAGCAGCCGGGGCAGGGGTCCCCAGCGGTCAGGGGCCACTCCTGCCAGCAGGGGTTCATGGCTCAGGAGGCTCCCGGTGCATCAGGGGACTGGGAGGTGGAGACGGCGAGAGCTGGGCTGGAGCTGGTCGCCCTCCGTGGAGGCCGGGGCATCAGGAGGAGCAGGAGGACGTCTGGGACAGGAAAGGCTCACTGAGTGCTTTTCCACGGCCCCGTGAGCGCAGGAAGCTTAAGGCACAGACAACACCAGTTCTCAGGCAGACGCCACCCCAACCAGCGGGCCAGCCTCAGCCCAAACCAGAACTCGTGCCCCACTGGCACTGCCAGCACCAGAGACAGCTAAGTACAGGGGCCGCACCCTACCCAGGGCTCCCAATGTGCGTGGCCAGGAAGCCGACTCGGGAAGGAGGTCCTGAGACGGGCCCTGCAAACCCCTCCTCTCCCCTGGAGACCTGGGCGGGTGCCTTTCCCAGCTTCTGCTCACAGCCTGCTCGGCCCAGCCTGTAGTCACTCCGTCTCTGCCAGACCAGCAGTCATTAAAATCACCAATTAATGTCCCAGGCCGTGCCAGGATGCTGCCAACTGCCCCACGGGTGCTCGGGATGCAGGGGCTGGGAGGCCCAAGCCAGGGCTGTGCACACATGGGATGCCAGCGGGTTCACGCCCGCCCGGCCCTGCCCGCCCTTCTCACAGACTGCACAAAAGATGGGCTGCCTGCTGCAGGAGGAGGGCCGGTCGGGGGCAGACAGTGGGGGACAGGGGAGGACAAGCAGGGAGGGACGGAGGGGGACGGGGGGACGGGCAGGGAAGGACGGAGGGGGACGGGGGGACGGGCAGGGAGGGACGGAGGGGGACGGGGGGATGGGCAGGGAGGGATGGAGGGGGACGGGGGGATGGGCAGGGAGGGATGGAGGGGGACAGGAACAGGTGGGGATGGATGGAGGGGGAGGTGGAGGATGGGCAGGGAGGGACAAAGGCCTCTCCAGAGTGGCATTTCCATGGGCAGCCCTGCTTCCTTCTTGGGCCCTGGGCCCAACACACACCACACACACACACACACACACACATCCCTCACGCACCCCATACACACATCATACACACGCACACCACATACATACCACACCATACACACACCCTACACACATACACCGCACACATCCCACACACACATACACAGTCACCACACACACCACATGTATACAACATACACCACACATATACACTATATACACATCATACACTCACACCACACACCCTACGTGCACACCCCGCACACATATCACACACATCGTACACATGCACACCACACACACACCACACCCATGCCGCGCACAACCTGGGGCCCTACACACACCACACATTCACACCATATACAGATGCATACCATACACACACCACCCCATGCACATACCACACCTCACATGCCATACAAACACACCACACACACAAACACACGTGTGTCTGGGTCACCATCCCTAGGAGCCACAGGTGGGGCAGAAGGTCTCTGGTCTGGAAGTGCCCCCCCCCCGGCCATCCCTGCCCCATCTCATGGGCAGTGGCACCTTCCCCCCACACTCCTCTCTGCAGCTGTCCTTGGCACCCAGGCCAGGGCGTGTGGGGCTAGGAATGGGGTCTCCACCAGCCCTCCACACCCAGGGTTCACGGCCAGGGAACAGCTTTGGTCCAGGTTCCCCATCAGGTCCTCACCCTGAAACCACATGGCCCACCAGCCGGGGTGAGGTCGGGGCGGGTGGGGTCATGCAGACAGGGTGACGCTGGCCCCCGCTGAGGGGAAACGGGATGAGGGGTGCAGGTCCCCCTAGATGAGGACACGGGCCCATCAGGTGGACTCAGAGGGGGCTCCGATGGTTACCCCTCCACTCTCAGCCCCCAGGTCCCCTGATCTGGCTTCCCCAGGGAACATGCAAGCTTCTCCCTGCAGGAGGTGGGAACCTTCAGGGGTCAGCTTAAATGACACCCAAGATGATTTTCCGGACCACTCTTCCTGAAGTCCCTGCCTCTGACAGGTGCTTTTGGGGTTACCTGCTGCCCGCCTCCCTCCACAAGGCAGGTGCTGCAAGGTGGTCTGGCCCCGTCCTGTGCGGGAGAGCGCATGGCACACTCAAGTGTTTATTCACTGCCTGGTGGCACTCAACCCACCCCCACACCTCCCACTCTGAAAGCTCCGTCCCGGCGTCCACTCAGGGCCTAGTGGCTCACACCCATGGGGGACAAGGGCATTTTTCTGGGGACTTCAAGGTGGACCAGAGACAACTCTGGAAGGAGGGCTTCAGGGCACCACCCTGCATGGGGACCCTCACCCCCATTCCACCCTCCCAGGAGGGAACCAACACGTCCTCAGCTGGCCTAGGGCCCCCCTACACCCAGAGACTCCCCACCTCCCCACACCCCCAGTGGCAGCCTGCACGCCCAGCAGTACCTCCCCTGGTGGCCACTGCAGCCTGAGGGAAAGGTGCAGGCCCTGGTGGGCCCCGGACAGGGCCTCGGATGCACAGATCACTGTGCCCCCGCGTCAGGCCCTGGATGCCCCACTCACTCTCCCTTCCTCCAGGGGCCCTGGAGTCCCCCATCTGTGTCGCAGGGACAGAAGCCTGCGTGGTGGGTGGGGAGGTGGGAAGAGGCCGCCCTGCCTGCCTCTTTCTTTTCCTTGGTAAAGAGGAGCTCTCCATAGAGGCCCTCACCTGGATGGCGTGCGTAGCCCAACTGGGCAGTGTCTGCTCTCCCAGGGGCAGGGGGTGGAAGGTGGCACAGTTTGGGCCAGACCGCACCCTCACTGCCCGCACTTATACCCCCACTTCTGCCTGCCTGTGTCCCAGGCCTAACAGACGAGTCCATGAGTGCCCAGGCTTCTGTCTCCACTGGGAGCCCCCAGAAGTCCTCCTTCCCGCATCAGGGATGCTCTGAGGGCCACGGGAGGGAAGGGACCCCGAGCGGAGGGCAGGGCCTCTGGGGAGAAGGGGCAATGCAGATGGAGGTGTGGGTCTTCCATGGCAGGTGCCAGGGCCAAGCGGCCGGTGGGGTGGCAGCCAGCTCTGCAACTGCGACGGATGGAGACTCCCAGCGCGCAGTCCGCCTCTCCAGCGCTTCCTCTGACCTGGCCAGAGGTCTGCCCACTTGCAGAGATGAGGCCCTCCCCTCCCGGCGGGTGGCAGGGCCCTCGCTCTTCAGCCCGGAGGCCAATGCTCCCTCGAAAGGCCCTGGGCCCTCAGCTCCCCATCATGGGGCTGGCTTGGGTTGTTTCCAAGGCAAGACAGCAAGGGCCCCGGGGCCCAGGCCTCCTCCACCTGCAGACGGGGGCGGGCGGCCGCTGGGGGCACCAACTCTCCACAGTTGGGGACAACTCTTGCCAGGCCAGAGTGGGGATAGGAGGCGCCTCCTGCGCGGTTGGTGGTGGCCCCAGGTTCGCGCGGCGCGCGGGCGGGAACGCGGCACCATGACCCCCGACTTTCCATCTGGACTGTTCTGGTAACGGACCAGCTCCTGCCGGCGGGACCGGGGAGACGGCGTGGCTCGGGGGCTGCGGCGGCCACTGGCCCGGGCGTGGACGCTTTAGGGGCACCAGCGCGTTGGGGCACCCGGGTTTCGCGGGCCGCAAACTCGGAGACGCGCGTGTCCCGCGTGGGCCGCCTGATCAGGAATAGCGTAGCCCCGTTGCCTCCGGCGCGTTGGTTGAAAGAATCCGAGCCAGCCTCGGGGACGGCGGGGCCCGAGGCCACCTCTCGGGGGCAGCCTTGGGCGGGGACCCGAGCAGCGGCCGGGCGCTCGCCTCCTCGGAAAAGTACCCTCTCCGACCCCGCGGTCTCCACCAGGGCGGCACACCCCGCCCTCTCCCCTCCTCCGCAGGCGCCCGGGGCGCAGAGGCTCGGAGCGGCCTCCGCCTCTGCCGGACCACCCAGGGCCGCCCCGCCGGAGGCCTCCCCGCCCCCGAGCCCTGGGTCACGCCCGGAAGGCCCGGGGCCCCCGCGTCCGGCCACGCCATCCGCCGGGCGCCCCAGGGACTCAGCGCCGGGGTCAACGCAAGCCCCGCCCAGCGCTCCCGCCCCTCCAGCTGCCCGGCTCCTGGGACCGCGCCCCCGCCGGCGCTCTCCACGCACACGCCCAGATGGGGAGGGAGACCCCGGCTCCGCCAGCTACGAGCCGCCGCCCCTGGGCGCGCGTTACCTGGATGTGCGCTGCCCGCAGACTCTGGACGAGCTGGGGGGGCTCCTGCCCCTCGCGCCGACCCTGCGGGCCGGGAGCCCCGGCTTAGGCGCCTCGCGGCGGAACGGACCCTGCCCTGGACCGCAGGCAGCAGCTGACCCCAAGCCGCCGGGCTGCGGGCGAGACCTGTGTGTGTGCGTGTGTGTGTGTGTGTGTGTGTGTGTGTCTGTGTGTGTGTGTGTGTGTGTGTGTGTGCCCGCCGACTCCCAGGAGCCGCGCGGCGCCCGCACTAGAGAGGGAGCGCCGGAGACCCCCCTGCGCCCACCCGGCCTCCCTGCCCCTCTTCCCTTCCCGGGGCTCCGGAAAGGGGAGCTCCAGGCGTGGGGCGCCGGGCCCACGTGGTGCGGGGAGGGCGGGGGCGCGGCGAGAGCGGCGGCGCTTTCTTTATGGGTGGGGGGGCGGGGGCGGCCGGGCTCCGCCTCCGGGGGAGAGGGACGCGCTCCACCAATGGGCAGCCGTGCGGGGGGCGGGGCCGCGGGGCCGCCGCTTAAAGAAACTTGTTGCGGGTCCCGGAGCGGGAACCGAGCCTCGGCGGCGGGGAACGAGTGTCGGGCTACCGCGAGGCGACTTCGGGTCCCGGAGCGGCCGCAGGGCAGCCCCGGGCGCCGGCCCGGGTGCGCGTCTCCTGTGCTCGCCCCTCCGCGCGCGGCCCAGATGCTGGACATGAGCGAGGCCCGCACCCAGCCGCCCTGCAGCCCGTCCGGCACTGCCAGCTCCATGTCGCACGTGGAGGACTCGGACTCGGACGCGCCGCCGTCGCCCACCGGCTCCGAGGGCCTGGGCTGCGCGGGGGGCGCAGCGGGGGGAGCCCGGGGCGACACGGCGGAGGCGGCGGACGAGCGCTTCCCGGCCTGCATCCGCGATGCCGTGTCGCAGGTGCTCAAGGGCTACGACTGGAGCTTGGTGCCCATGCCAGTGCGCGGCAGCGGCGGCGGCGCGCTCAAGGCCAAGCCGCACGTGAAGCGGCCCATGAACGCCTTCATGGTGTGGGCGCAGGCGGCACGCCGCAAGCTGGCCGACCAGTACCCGCACCTGCACAACGCCGAGCTCAGCAAGACGCTGGGCAAACTGTGGCGGTGAGTGCCCGCGCCCCGGGGTCGGGAGTCGGGACCCAGGCCGCCCCTGGTCCGGGACTGCGAGCAGGGCCTGGAGGGCTCAGGGCAAGCGGGGGTGGCGGCCGAAAGCAGGCTCCAGGCTCTGCTCCCGGGGCGGGTGTCAGGGCGGGTCTCCGTGGAAAGACACCCTCTGGCCAGCCAGGGTTCGGAGCCAGGAATGGGGATCCGGGTCCGCGGAGGGCAGCGCCTGGGGTCCGCACCCTCGTGGTGGATGGACTCTTGAGCCAGTTTTCCTAGCGGAGAACACCCTGCGGAGGGCCATGGCTGGCACCCCGACGTGCCCCCCGGCCGCTGCGAGTGTTCCCAGCCCCAGGAGGCCCGTTGGGCACGGAGCAAGCTGCATGCGGCTCTCTGGAGGTGCCCCCTCCTTAGAAAGGGCTCAGCCCCTCCGGCTTCTCGTCCACGCTTGGGGAGGGAGAGGGGCAGGCGAATGGGCGGGTGGCAGGTTTGCCGGCTGGTACCGGCCCGCAGCCTCTCCCTCTCCTGGACACCCTGTGCCGGAAGCAAGGAGGGCAGGAGTGGAGATGGCGGGCGCGCTGTGTGCACGCCTCGGCACGGTGGAGCCGGTGCGTTTTCCGGAAAGTAGGACTGCAGAGGGGAGAAGCTGTTGCTCAGGACAGGCCGCCCCCACCAAACGTCGTCCACTTGGGTTTAAATGGATGTCTTGCTTTGGGGCCCTGGTTCCCGTATCCTGCTCCTCACCTGGCAAATGGGAGCTTGGGGCTTGCATATCTGCGCCCTCCGCCTCTGTCTGGATCTAGGGCGCAGCCACGGGGCGCTGTGGACCACACAGCCCCTGCTCTCCAAGTCCCGCCGCGCAGGCGGTTGGTGGAGAGCCTCAGGAGAGTCCCAGGGGGTGTGTGTCCTAGGGCTCAGCGAGAATGGGCGCCTGGGCCCTGCCAGGACTTCTGGATGTGTGGGAATGGAGGGACAGCACGCCCAGCCGCCCGCTGGAGGCCGGCACCGTTCCCGGGAAGCCTCGCTTTTGTCCACCGCCTGCTGGGTCCTGCCCGCCTCCCCCACCTCCCTTAGAAAGCCCCAGAGAGAGGGAACAACGGGCCGGAATTGGAGGAAGTAGGAGGAGGAAGGCCGGGAGGTTTGGGGCTCGTTCTTTGGCCGTAATAAGCATACCCACCTCCCCCAGGCAGGCTCCGGGGGCTCCTGCAGTCTGGGTCTCCCAGAGGGGCGTGGTGCCTGGTGCCCCGGGAGGCTCCGGAGCCCGCGGCAGGCGGGTTTCCCTGGTCAGAGCGTCCCGGCCCTGGGCTCTGCTGCCCGCTCCCTGCGCCGTGTGCGCTTCCGCCGGCCGCCCCGAGGGCACCGTGGGCGCCCTGGCCATCCCTGCCTGTGCCCTGTGCTGCAGTTTGCTCAGCGAAAGCGAGAAGCGGCCCTTCGTGGAGGAGGCCGAGCGGCTGCGCGTGCAGCACAAGAAGGACCACCCGGACTACAAGTACCAGCCGCGGCGCAGGAAGAGTGCGAAGGCCGGCCAGAGCGACTCCGACTCGGGGGCCGAGCTGGGACCCCACCCGGGCAGTGGTGCCGTGTACAAGGCTGACGCAGGGCTGGGAGACGCGCACCACCACGGCGACCACACAGGTGGGCTCCAGGCCCCCAGCGTGTCCGAGGGTCCCTGGTGCGGGAGGCAGCCGTGGGGTGTCTGGGTGGGAATGGGGTGATTGATGGTGCAGGGGCAGGCGCCTTCGAGAGAACCGGGCCTTCCCCGGGTCCCCTGAAAAAGCACCCAAGGCCCCGGCCTCCTCCGTTTTTGGCGCAGAGTGACCTGCTTAGCATCCTCCAGTGCTGAGGGCCTGACAGCTTGGCTTGGCCGGCGGGAGAGGTGGCGTTTTCAGCCAGACTGGGCTGAATGCAGGCTCCTCTTCCCACACCCAGCCGCTGCCCGCACGACGCTCAGCAGCCCCAGCCTCAGCGCCTGGCGGACAGGGTGGAGTCCCGCTGGGGGCCTTGGTCAGGCTGGCTGACGCCCACCAGCCCCGGAGTGCTTGGCTGACCCGGGAAGGAACGGGGTCTGTGTGGTTCCCGAGTGCCCCGTCAATGCCAGCTCCGGCCAGGCCGGGCCTGTCGCCTTTGCCACCCCCCCCACACCAGCCACCTTGGTCTCTGGGAGGGGCTTCGGTCTTCCCATAGCACAGCGCTTCACGGAATTTTCTCCGCCGAGGAGTGAAGTCTAGGTCTGACTTTGCTGGAATTTCTGGGAATGTGGAGAAACAAAAAGCCGTTGATCCCCCTCTGGCAGTTAGCGCTGGCGTTCCTCCCCTTCCAGCCTCACCGGCCCCACCCGCCCCACAGAAGGGGCATTCATCCCTGACGCCCGCTCTCCCGTCCCCAGGGCAGACCCACGGGCCGCCCACCCCACCCACCACCCCCAAGACGGAGCTGCACCAGGCGGGTGCCAAGCCGGAGCTGAAGCTGGAGGGACGCCGGGCAACGGACAGCGGGCGCCAGAACATCGACTTCAGCAACGTGGACATCTCGGAGCTCAGCAGCGAGGTCATGGGCACCATGGACGCCTTTGACGTCCACGAATTCGACCAGTACCTGCCCCTGGGCGGCCCTGCCCCTCCTGAGCCTGGCCAGGCCTATGGGGGCACCTACTTCCACGCCGGGGCGTCCCCCGTGTGGGCCCACAAGGGCGCCCCGTCGGCCTCCGCGTCGCCCACCGAGACGGGCCCCCCTCGGCCGCACATCAAGACGGAGCAGCCGAGCCCTGGCCACTACGGCGACCAGCCCCGGGGCTCGCCCGACTACGGCTCCTGCAGCGGCCAGGCCAGCGTCCCGCCAGCCACCCCCGCTGGCCCCTTCACCGGCGCCCAGGGTGACTACAGCGACCTGCAGGCCTCCGGCTACTACGGCGCCTACCCGGGTTACGCGCCCGGCCTCTACCAGTACCCCTGCTTCCACTCGCCACGCCGGCCCTACGCCTCGCCCCTGCTCAACGGCCTGGCCCTGCCGCCCGCCCACAGCCCCAGCAGTCACTGGGACCAGCCGCTGTACACCACCCTGACCAGGCCCTGAGGGTCGGGCCGCGGGGAGGGACTTGCGGGCGTGGGGGGGGGGGGGCAGCCTTGTCCCGGCCTGGACAGCCCAGCCTCCGAGCCTCCTGGCGTGCATGGCGAGGGCAGGAGGGGCCCCGGTGGCCAAGCTCCGTCAAGTGCCTGCTGAAGTCTGCAGGGAAACCTGCTTGCCCGCCCGTGGCCCTCTGCTCCAGATGGCCACACCTCCGCCGACAGACGCTCTCCCTCTCCCTTCTCTCTCTCTCTTTGAGGTGGCCGGGGATTATTCCACGAGGAAGGGCTGCTGTTGGGTCCCTCTTCTGGGAGGACTGGCAGCCACGGCACTTGGGTCTGTGTCTCAGCGGAGGAGAAGCGGCAGAACGGCCCCAGGACCAAGAGAGGGGGGACCGGGGGGCCTTGGCAGGCGCTCTGAGGTCCAGGCCAGCCTTGGCGCTCAGATCCCCGGCACGCACAGCCACATTCCCTCCACGACAGGTGCACGGGCTGTCCAGGGTGTCGGTCCACAGACCCTCCGGGACGCGTCCACTGGAGCATCTCCAGAACCGCCTGTCAGATCCGAGGCATCCCCTTGCTGGCAGAGTTCGCCCACGCAAGGTCTGGCTGTGATTAACACGTCTCTCTTTTATTTTTACGTTTTTGATAATTTTTATTTTTGAAGCTTAAATGTGTTTCTTTTGAAAGCTGTTAAAGATCTATTTATGTTCTGTATTATTTTATCTTTAATTAATGAGGTACTTCGGGCAAAGAGTAGAATTTAGGACAAAGTGGAAGCTGGGAAGCTCCCCTGGAGGGCCGGCAGGAGATGGGGTTGCAGCTGTTGCCCAGCGTCACGTGCTCGGCTTTTGGGAGGCTGCCCTGGAGGGCCTGGGGGTCCTGAGGTCTCTGGGAGGCCTTGAGCTTGGCAGCCGAAAATTCGAGGGAGGAGAAGGGCCTTGCCTTGCCACATCTCTGATCAGGTCGAGATGCCCCAGCACCCAGTATCAGGTTGGGGTTTGGGGAGTGGGAATCCATTGCTGGCCACTACTGTGCCACGTGGTACAGAACACGGGAATTCCTGGGAAGCCGTGGCTTCGGAAGTGACCTTGGCTTGCAGGCACCAGGTGCCACCTACCAAGCTGTGAAACTAAACCTTCCCCACTAAACGTTGTTAGGGCCTTAGCTTAGAGGAGTAATACCCGATTCACCGCGCCGCCCTCCCTGCGTGCCCAGCATCGCGCATGCATAGCGCCTCCTTCACAGAAACTTGTGCCTTTAAACTTTGTAAACTTAATTACATCCGTGAAGTTGCTTCTTTTTACTTTTTCTACTTTTCTTACCTTTTTGTAGAAAAAAAATGTCTCTGCATCTATCTACTCCCCTGGGGGTGGGGGCGGGGCAGCCGCAGGCCCGCGTCTCCCTGGGCACAGGGTTCGGAGGACGCGCCCTCACCCGCCTGTTGCCTTTGCTACTTTCTGACCAAGCAACGCTAACTTTTGTACAGATCGATTTGATAAAATTAAACAAAGTGCTTTTTATGAGTGTGGGCTGCATTTTGTGTGTTGCTTTGCGTGAGCCTGGGGCTCCCAGGGCGAAGGTGCCCAGCAAAGGCAGATCGGGCCGTGCCACATGGCCGCCGGCCTCACCCCAGGGCCCTCCGAGTTGGGCAGCCAGGAAGGCTGGGCCCAGAGTGGCAGGGGCAGCCCGTCGTGCCACGAGGCGCCGGCAGGCTTCGGTCTGAGGTGAAACACCGGTGTGGTTCTCGAATCCCGTCTCAGCCTCCGGGAAGGGAGCTCCTCGTCTTCCTTCTTGGAGGGCAAAATGGGTCCAGATGGGCCCGATTCGGGGCTGTGTTTTTCCTCCCAGAGCCGGTTTCTGGGTGGCGGTGCAACGCCGGGAAGCCGGCGGCAGCTTTCGGGCTTGGCACGGAGCCAGCCTGGGATGAAAGCGGCCCCAGGAGCCGGCAGAGCTGTCTGGTTGGAGGGAAGTTTCTAGGGAGAAAATGGTTGTGGGAGTGACAGCCAGTGAGGGGCAGCCGGCCTCTGTGCCAGGCCTCCCGGGCACCCGAGGCCAGTGTGGGGGCGTCTCGGGGCTGGGGGCCACCGCCCCTGGAGTGCAGAGACTCAGCTTCTCAAGGGGGTGGGGGAGGATGTGCTTCTCACAAGAACCCGAATTCAAGAGGCAGCTGCATCTACGACTTTAACGGGGCGGCCTGGGTAGGGGACACCCACGCCGTCTCCTTGCCCGCCTGGCTCTCCGCCCCTCACCCCTGCAGTGGGGATCCTGTTCTGGGGCCTACCAAGAGCCTCGGGGGGTGGGGCTCTCTGGATTTACGAGGGTTCCTGGGGGGTGGGGTGTGCCAAGCCCTGCAGCTAGGAGGATGCTGGGAGGGGCTGCGGAGAGCCAGGTTCACAGACACCCACCGCTGCCACGGAACCTGCATCCAGCCAGGGGCTGTCCAGGCTCACACGTCCCTCAAAGCCCATGCATTGATACCCAGACCAGGGAGAACCCAGCGTCCGGCTAGCTGGCAAAGCCAGCTCTGCCCCTGGAATGCCCTGGGACTCACTCTGGGGCCTGCCAGGTTCCCAGGGGCTGGAGGCCCTGCCAGTTTTGTGTGGACTTGGTGGAGCTGCTTCCAGTTAACTCCTGGGGGCCCGGGACCTGCGTCTCACGGGCATGTTGTTGGGGGGTGGAAGCCCCATGGTCCCGTCCCGGGGGTGTTCCTGTGGGTTTTCCTCTATGTGAGTTTTGTGAAGGTCAAGGAGCGTCCACACTCTGCCTGGCTGAGTGGTGCGTGAACACCTCCTCCCCCTGCAGGGCCCCGCCCTTTGTCCCCACCTCTCCCGGGGTCTCGGTCTGGCAGGGCCTGTGGCTTGCTGAGTCCCGCGCCAGGGGTCTTGGGAGTCTCCAGGCGCTGGTCCTCATCCCCCGATGCCGCATGTGGGAGGCGGCCGGAGCCGGTGCCCTGGGGGTCAGGCTGCTCTGCCCAGGTCTCCAGCCCGTGCGGGTTTTGCTGGAGACCCCATCTCCAGCTGCTCCAGGCCAGGCTGACAACGTAGTTTCCAAGCTGACCTCGCCCTGAGCCCAAGCTTCCCTGCGCCCTCCTGGGAGCGTAGCATCCCAGGGCAGGCCGGTCAGGGCAGTTCCTCATTTTCCACGTCCTCACCCTCAACAGAGAGCATTGCCTCTGAGCTCAGCTGAACCGAATGCCCTGTTCAGCCCCAAAAGGGGAAACGGTGTTGGTGACCCGCCCTCGATTCTGATAGCCTGGAAAAGTCCCTCTGGTCTTCCTGGGACAGAAGCGGCTTGAGGGGCAGGTTATCAGTTGGGGTGTGAGTTCACGGCCATATGGCTGTTCCTTACCAAGAGGGCCCTTGTCCTCTCCGCAGCTGCCTGGGAGGGGCCTCAGGTCCCACTCACCTGCCTCTCCTGGGCATGAGATTCGGGCCCCACTCTGTCTGCTGTGGCATTGGGCCACAGTCAGGGGACTGTCGGTATGGGGTGTCGTGGACCCACTGTCCCGGGCTGCTGTCTGGACCCCAGGCTTGCCTCCCCAGCCCAGGACGAACGACCTTTCTTGACCCGATCTCTAGCTGCTCCAGACCTGCTGGGGCTGCGGCTGGAGTCACCGGGCTTGGGGTTCGTGCTTCCGGGCGGTGCGGTGACGCCAAGGCCACGAGACCAGACCACCCCCAGACACCTGTGTGGACGGCCACAAGTACACCCCACCAAGCTCCACAGCAGACCCAAGCCAGTCAGGACCTGGTCTCGGGCAGCGAAGCCAGCACTGTGTTCAAATCCCTCCAAGTCAGTGTAGACCACAGATGAAGGAGATGGGTGGTCCCCGAGACACGGGTAAAGAAGCACCCCTGAGGGAAGGAGACCCAGCCCAGGGCTGCGGCCGAGCCTCACCCAGGCCCTTCCTGCAGGGCTGTAGGGGCTTCAGGCAGGTGACGCTAGCCACAGGCTCAGATCGCCCGCTGCCCAGGTCCTGCCAGTGACGACATCTGCCTCTCTCTCCTGGGGCCACAGGCCCTGCCCCTGCTCCCCACATCCTGGCTCTGCCAGCCCAGTCCTGAGGCCACTACAGACAAGGCGGGCTGTGGCCTCCCTCGCTGCGTGGGAACTGCAGGGACCCACCTGGGCTCCCTACACCCTGGGAGCTCCAATATTCCCAAGAGCTTGGGAAAGAAAGGGGAGCTGCGGTTCCTCCACCTCCCATCCATCTTTCGGAGATGTCCCCTAACAGCCCCACCTTCCCCTCTCATTCTGGCGTCCCCCGTGTTCTACACGGAGCATTGACTGCGTCTCCAGGATGGGCTGTGGGAGCTGCGGGGCTCCCAGGGTGGCGGGAGTCCTCGGAGGAGGGGGCGGGGCACCTGCATGCGTGGGAAGGCTGTCCTGGAGCAGAGGAGCGCGAGGCTGAGCCCGGCGTCTGCTGCTTCTCACGGGTGCTGGGGCAGGTGGCTTCCTCCAGGGCCTCCGCTTTCCCACCTGTGCAATGGGAATGACCCTGAGGAATTGATGAGACCAGGACTTTCCCCCGCAGTACCCCCCAGGCTCCTGACGTGCCGTTGGTGGTGGTATTACCGCCTCGCGCCATGCCACGACCCTTCTGTTTATCTGCAAAATGAAGCAGGTTTTGCAGCAAGAAAATCAAGTGACACTGCTGAAGAAGGTGCCGCCTCCTCCCCAGGCTCACACCGCTGGGACTCAAACCCAGTGAGCCGCCCTCCTGCTGTGTCCGGCAAATCCACACAGCCTCCCCGCAGGGAGGCAGGGTGGACCACTTGCCTCTTGACCTCCCCGTGCCTCAGTTTACCCCTGTGACCCCGAGGTCGTGACAGCTCCGCTGAGCTGGGCTTGATGTGGCTGCGGCCAGCACTCTAGTCCTGCCCTCTCATTGGTCAAATCTCAAGCTGATATGTCCCGAGACCCTAGGTCCTGGGTGTGACTGACGCTCCTCCTCGCCCTCCCCCGCCCCACCTTCCCCACGGGCCTACAGCCAGGACTGGGGGACTTGCCCCAGCCTGGGTGGGCACACCTGGCCGGGGAACCAATCGGGATTCCCAGGCCCAGGCCCACTGAGGTCTGCCTCGGACAAGCGTAAGACGCCCAGGACCCCCTCCCTCAGCAGCGCCCCGACTGGCCCAGGCCCGGCTTCTCCCCCGGGGGCAGCTGGCGGCTGCGTAAGCCCTGTTCCCTCGGGGCCCTGGCAAAGGCCGGGCACCCAGCCCGGGAGACTCCACAAAGGGTTAAGGGGCGCGGGCGGCTGTGCCCACAGCGGGGCGGAGCAGCCGGGCTGGTGCTGGGCCAGGAGCACGGGCGAAGGCGCTGCATTTTAATGAATCATTATTGCCGGCGAGGCCTTTGTCTTTCTTTATCCGGTGCACAATAAAAGAATTAATTAGACAGAAAATGGCAGGGCAAGGAACTGACAAGTCATTACGGGCTGCTGAATGACCGATGAGGTGCAGCCGGGAGGCTCTCGCCGGCTCTGGAATGATAATGGCCGGCGGGTGCTTTGTATGCTCGGCCAGCGGCCTGTGTGGGGCGCCGCGCCGTGGCCCTGCCGCGGTGGCCTGCAGACCTGCGCCCCTGCCTCTCCGAGGGCCGGGCGCGGGAATGCCGGCCGAAAGCCCATGGTGAATTTCTGTGTCTGGCCATGGCAGTGCATCTTCAGACGCGGAGGGACCTGGGCGGTTGTTCTGGCCTTTGGACCTGACTTCCCAGCTGGGGAGCAGACATGGCGCTGGGTGAGGTGAAGGGGGGTCTGCACACTGCAGGCGGCAGGGGTGTGGGGAGGAGAAGGGGAAGAGGCGGGGAGAGGGGAGGGGAGTCTCGAAGGACCTGGAGGAGCCCTCCCCGGAGCCAGGCTGGGCCAGCGTCAGCTGCCGCCACCATGGTTACTTAGACGTCACCGGGAAAAAGGGTCCCCCACCCCCTCCGCAGACCCGGCTATCCCACGCAGAGGAATCAAGATCCTCGTGGGTCTGCAGGCTTCCCGTGATCAGGAAGCATCCAGAACAGAGCCTCCCAGCCTCGGGGGCGGAGGGAGAGGCTGCTGAAGGCGCACGCGGGGGGTCCTGCCGCCTCTGAGTGGGAGGCTCCCAGTCCTGTCCCTGGGCCCCGTGGGCTGGGAGCTGGATTGGGAAGCTGCCTGCAGCCCTGGCTCCCAGCTCCCTCCTGCTGGAAGGGGCATTATTTCCAGCTCTGGGCTGAAGGAAGGGCAAGGCCCCAGATAGGCTGGAAGAGGGCCCCCCAACCCCGGGGGGGTAATAGGAACAGTCAGAGGCCTTGCTGGGTACATCTGCCTCCAGTCAACAGCCCTTCCTGGACTGGATGTGAAGAACAGGTGACATTCTTGCGACACCACCGCCATGGGTTTTGCTGTGCAGCAGCCCCTCACGTGGCTGGCCTGTCCACTGGGGCCATGCCAGCATCCTTTCCAGGCATCCAGGTCCTGGAGAGGGACACCGGCAGCCCCGAGTGACAGACGAGAGAACCGCTCATACATGCTAATCTCTGTTCACGTACGTGAGCCCTGGCCGTGTAGCCAGGCCATGTCCAGGCTGTGCTAGACGCGAATTCCCGGGCTCTGAGACCCTCACGGGGAGGGGGCTGCTCTGCCTAGAGGACAGTTTCTTCATGTGGGCAGGGCCTGGGGGTCCTCGGGTAGAGGGGCTGGGAGGGGCTGTTGGGGTGGCTCCCGACAGAGCAGAGGCCCTTCCTGTTTCCAGGTACTGAGCTCCCTGGTGATGTTGCTGGGCATCTGGACACTCAGGGCAGCATCTGGACACTTGGGGCAGCGCTGCTGTTGCTTCTGACACTCAGCGTCCAGCAGGGTGTGCACCTGTGTGATGTGATGGGCCTGGACGCCCTCTGCCTCACCTCCAAAGAGGGGGAGCTTCCACCCTCCGCCGATTTCTGGGGTCACTCTGGTTACCTAGAGATTTTGTTTGCTAAAGGAACAGGTGGACAGGCTCGGCATGGTGCCTCATGCCTGTAATCCCAGCACTTTGGGAGGCCGAGGTGGGTGGATCACCAGGTCAGGAGTTCGAGACCAGCCTGGCCAACATGGTGAAACCACGTCTCTACTAAAAATAAAAGAATTAGCCGGGCCTGGTGGCACGTGCCTGTAACCCCAGATGCTAGGGAGGCTGAGGCAGGAGAATCGCTTGAACCCAGGAGATGGAGGTTGCAGTGAGCCAAGATTATTATGCCTCTGTGCTCCAGCCTGGGCGACAGAGCGGGACTCTGTCTCAAAAAAAAAAAAAAAAAGGGCGGGGACAGAGGTGGTAAGAGGGCCTGGGGCGGAGGGTGGGGCTCTGGCTCTAGGAGCCCACGAAGGGTGAAAATCCACCCTGAGGCATCTTGTGTCTAGGGGTTTGGACAGAGAAAGGAGTAACACTCGGCTCCGCAGAACCCCCTGGTGTGTATGGCCTTGGACAAGCTGCTGGCCTTTCTGGCCTTAGTAGCCCATCTGCAAATGGTGGGCTACTGAGGCCAGAGAGGCCAGCAGCCTGTCTGAGGCTGGTGTCCACCTCCCCAGCAATGATGCCCAGGAACAGAGAGGCCAGCAGCCTGTCCGAGGATGGTGCCCACTGCCCTGGCAATGGTGCCCAGGAATAGAGAGACCAGCAGCCTGTCCGAGGATGGTGCCCACTGCCCTGGCAATGGTGCCCAGGAATAGAGAGACCAGCAGCCTGTCTGAGGATGGTGCCCACCTCCCCAGCAATGGTGCCCAGGAACAGAGAGGCCAGCAGCCTGTCTGAGGATGGTGCCCACTGCCCTGGCAATGGTGCTCAGGAACATGGGAGACGCTGGTGGGTCAGGTGCTTAGCACAGGGTTTGGTTTTAAACAGCCGATCAACACACATCATCCAAAGTTGTCTTGAGCTATGGAGACAGGACCTACAGTGGCACGTGATGAGCAAGGAGTCTGCCTGCTGTGGTGGCATGTAGTCCAGACACCTGCCCATCCACCCAGCTGCCATCCTCCATCTACCCACCCACCCACTTACCCATCCATCTGTCCACGCACCCACGCATCTCCCACCCACCCATCCACTCACCCATCTATCCATCTGTCCGTCCATCCGTCCATCCATCCATCCATCCATCCACGTAAACACCCATCTACCCACCCACCCACTTACTCATCCATCTGTCCACGCATCCCCCACCCACCCATCCACTCACCCATCCATCCGTCTGTCCATCCATCCATGCACCCACCCACCCACCCACTCACCCACCCATCCATCCATGCACCCACCCATCTACCCACTCACCCATGCACCCACCCATCCATCCACTCAACCATCCATCCATCCATCCATGCACCCACCCATCTACCCACTCACCCAGCCACCCACCCACCCACTCACCTATCCACTCACCCACCCATTAATCCACCCACCCATCCATCCATCCATGCACCCACCCAACTACCCACTCACCCAGCCACCCACCCACCCACTTACCTATCCACTCACCCACCCATTAATCCACCCACCCATTCATCCACACACCCATCCATCCATCCATCCATCCATCCATCCACCCACTTATCCATCCATGCACCCACCCATCTACCCACTCACCCACCCATTAATCCACCCACCCGCCCATCCATCCATCCACCCACCCACCTACCCATTCACCCATCCATCCATCCACCCACCCACCCATTCATCCACTCCTTTATTCATTCATTCAGTGACTATTATATAGTAGTGCTGGGCTTTAAAGGAGAAGGAGATAGACCCAGCCCCGTCCTCCCTCAATACATCAGGAAAGGGCAAAACAGGACAAGTACAGGGGACCATAAGAACCGTACAGTGACCCAACCTGCCCTGTGGTCAGAGGAGACTTCCTGAGGAAGTGGGGCCCTTGAGATACTTCCACTGAGTCTTGGCTCTGAGCAGGGTCCTGGTGAGTCTTGTGTTCACCTGGATAGATGTTTCCACTGAGTCTTGTCTCTGAGTGGCTCATCCCTCACCCAGTTAGATATCATCATCCTTCATTTCTTCACTCAGCCTAAGGGATCCTACCTGGACGGCTTCAGCTTGCTCTTTTCTCACTAAACCTGAGTGAGTGGTAGTGCTTAGGAGACACATGGGACAGGTCTGAGACATGCCTGAGGCAGGCAAAATTACTGATTCCACAGGCAGCTCTCTCACAACTGTGGGTCCCAGGACTCAGTGAGCAGTAGAGTGCCGCACTCATCCTTGTTTGCCTGAATGTTTCCAGTTTTTGCACTGAAAGTCCTGTGTCCTGGAAATCCCCTCAGTCCTGGGAGAACCAGAATGGGTGATCACCTAGTGAGCAGGTATGGAAGGTTCCACACTGCCCATGCCCACATGTGGAGAAGCACATGCTTTGTGGTGTAGAAGGTGGAGCTGGGGTGGAAAGCAGCCCCATCACAACCTGAGCCGTGTGTCCCTGGGTGGCCTTACGAGCTCAACAAGCTTGGGGCCATAACTGTCCATGGCCTTCAACCACAACCTAAATTATCCTGGACACAGACCAGCTACTCAATGAGTATTTGCTGAAAGAACAAATCAGTGAATGAATGAAGGGGCAGAAGGGTACATTTTCTCCAGGCAGAATAAAGTTTCTGAGATAGTCTAGAGCATTGAACCAAATGAAGGCTCAGTGGTAACAGAAATAGGCTGGGCAGCAGAAAGAAGCGCGGGGTTATCATTGCTCTTCTTTAAATGGCTGCAGTGGTGAGAGCAACTTCTATAGGAGACCCACGGGCAGGCAGGGCAAAGGGGTAGCTGACAGGGAGGTAAGAACAGAAGAGACTTCAGGAGACCGAGGCAGCTCTGATCTGTCATCTGGCTGCTATTGTGGGTTCTGTGCAGGTGAAGTCATTGCTAAGCAGGGGGGCCCTGAGTGAATGACATGGGAGACCTGCCTGTTCAGCTTGAGTATCTCATTAGGACTGTGGTTAATGCTAACGTCTGTGACCTTGAGTTATCAAGACATGGTAGAAGTGTGTGTCAAACTCATTTCTCTAAAAGACACAGCACCCACCAGGAAGGCTGAAGTTCACAGGGAAGACATCCAGTGCTGGTGAGGACATGGGCAAGTGCAGCCTCATCCTCCTGATAGAGGTTTGTATTGCACAACCACTCCAAAGACGACTTGTGGTCCCTCCTACAGCTGGTATGCCAGTGACCTATGACCCAGCAATTCTGCTGCCAGAAGTCCACCCGCGTGAAATGCATGCTTGTGTTCACCAGCAGAGAAGGTTCTTTGTAGATATCAAACAGGGACATTTTCACACACCCTTCGAGTGGGTAGATAAACTATGGTCTCCTCCACTCTGAGATCCAGCTCAGCAATGAGAAGGAACCAGGCAGGGTGCTGAGCCCCTCCTGCAAAGGAGCATGCTAGGTGACTCATTTACATAAAGTGGCAAGGTGATGTTTTTTTTTTCCAAACAGAGCAGTGAGAAAAACAGTTCAGGGCAGTTTCTTCCAAAATCAATTCAGAGCTATGCAGCCCCCAAAGGGGCCGGTGTGGGACCGGGGGCTGACGGGGCACAGGAGATGCTGCCCAGGCATGTCCGGGTGGGAGACTCAGCCGGACTAAAGAGCCAGGTCGGCTCACATGCTGCCTCCCGCCGAGTCATCGGTGTATCCCCACAACTCCCGGCTAAAAGTCAGGCTCTTCTCTCCAGAATTCAGGGTCCACGTCCTGACGTCTTCACGTTCTGGAATGTTCCTCCCCACTTTGCAGATGGGAAGAAAACATCCCAAAGCAGGCGAGCTGCCACGAGGGCCGCCGTGGTTCTTTCTGAGGCACCTCCAGGAGGGAAGCGGGGGGAGGAGGCGAGGCGGCTCTCAGCTGCCGCTCCCCCTGCACGGCATGTTTCTCATCTCTCTAAGCAGCAGGGAATGTCTTGCTGGAGGAAGATAGTTCTATTAGAAAGAGGAGACTCAGCCTCTGTCAGGGCTTTGGTGCCCATCTGCTCTGAAATGGGGCCCTGAGCACCCCAGAGTCCTGGTTGAGGGGCAGATGCAAAAGGGAGTGGGGGCCGTGACGGTGGCAGTAATGTCGTGGGGGGGTTGTCTGGGTGCTTGTCCCGCCCCCAGCTTGATCTCAACAAAGGCACGGAAGGCTCACGGGGCTGGTGCGAGTCTTCACCCCACCTTATAGAAGAAGGACCCTGACTCCACTTCTTGCTGATTTGCCCGTGGTCCCCTCCAAGCCAGGCCCAAGACCCCAAAGAGGAGTGGTGGGGGCCAGGGCCAGTGCCCGCTGCCCTGCCAAGGCAGCAGCGCCCCTGGGGCCACACCCACACCGCTGCCCCCTGCACGGGGCTTCCTCCCTCTCTGGGAGGAGAAAGGAGCGTGCTGTGTGGCTGAAGAGGAGGCGGCTCTCGGGCACAGAACCCTGGGGCTGTGTCTCCCGACTGGACATGAATGGGCAGCATCTCCTGTGCCCTGTCAGCTCCCGATCCCACATCAGCCCCTTCGGGGGAAGCATTCTCGGACACCTTAGGGAAGAGGAGGGTCTGTGGCTCAGAGCATCCCTGCTTCTCCTTGGGCCTCCAAGGAAGGGCATGAGGGCAGGGGTGGGCGCCGGGGCCAGGCCCTACAAGCACATCCAGTGACCAGGCACCTCTGAGGGCTGCCAGTGCCCGCAGGGGCCCTGGGCACTGAGCCTGCCCACCTCCTCCAAGGTGTCCAGGGCCAGAGGCTGCCGGCGGCGGGAGCTGCAGGGACGCGGGGCGACCTGAGCAGGAAGCAGCCGGCTGGAGTATTTCCTTTCATTAAATACCAGCCCGGCTCCCCGCCCGGGGAGGAGGCAGGTCACAGGCGGTCCCCAGGCCTCACTGCTTCAGGAATGTACGCCGTGTCGGGGGAGCGGGTGGTGCTGTCACCGGGAGGAAGACAGAAGCTGCCGTGGCCGAGGTGGGCGTCCGCTCCCATCTGGCAGAAAAGTCCTTCTTGCAAAGAAGGGACGGAGCCAGCCGGGCTTCCTTTGAAAAGGAGACAGATGACATTTCAATCTTCCGTGGGGTCTGGCGGCCTCACCCCCTCCCCCGCCTCCCGCTCCGCATGCCTGCCAGTGAGGTTCGGGGCGCGGCTCCCCTGGGGAGGGCTCCCTGTCACCTGTTCCTCCCATTTGCAAGCTCGCCGGAGGGCCGTGGGTGGCAGCGGGCGCTGCAGATCCGGCGTGTGGGCGCCGACCGCTCCTCCTCACTGCCGTGCTGCCCTTGGTTACCAAACAGCCTTCGAGGGGGCTGGTTTGCAGGAAGCCCCCCGAGAGTTCCCACCCAAATCCTTCTTTATTTTAAATCTGTGACGCTCATGTCTGCAAAATGCACCCTGATCTCCCAGCCTAAGCTCTGAAAACGCTGTGGGGGAGGGAGCTCTGCTTGGTGCCGGGCGGGTGGAGGGAGCCCGGGTGGGGCAGCTCCTGGTGGTCCCTGCTGGCCAGCTCTGGCCGAGCCTGCCACGACTGGTCGAGACGCTGTTACTGGGTCTGGGAAACGGGTGCCCTGGGCCCCCTGCGTGGGGTGTCAGAGGGCAGCAGGACAGGCAGCAGGAGAGGCGTCTGTGGCTAGAACCAGGCAGGTGGTGCCCAGAGCCAGCTGGACAGGCCCTTGGGAGGCTTGAAAGCTGCCGGGTGCCAGGGTGTCAAGCACCCCTGGACAGGGCTTAGACTCCAGGAGATCAGGGTTCAAAGACCACTCTGGCAAGTCCTCACCTGCAGTGATGCCAGCCTTGCAGGAGCCATGGGGGGACAAGGGGAAGGCACAGGTGCCCTCGGTGCCCACAGGAAGCTCAGGGAGCTCTGGAGTAGGCGGGGGGTCAGAGGCAGACCAGGCACGACAGGGCGGGAGCAGTTGGAAGCCGTGACCTAGATTTGGGGCTGCCTTCTGGGTAGGTGCGGGGCAGAAGGAACCCAGTGAGAGGCAGCATGGGGGCCCCCGCCCAGCCCATGTGTGCAGATGGCTGAGGGCACTGGGCGTGGAGCTTCTCCAAGGCCCAAGGAGGTTCTTCTCTCTAAGGAGGACAGTGGGAGGGCCCAGAGGCCCAGGCAGGCAGGCAGGCAGGGAGAAAGCTGACAGGCAGCACAGGAGCCCAGGTGGACCACCTGGCCGGAACTCAGCGGGGTGCCGCGCAGCAAACTGCATCCAGATTTCAGAAAGAAAGGGGGCGGGGGCAGAAGGAAAGCCAGCTGGTTCCACGGAGCAAGCCGGAGCAGGTGTTCGCCAGCTCCTGAGGGGCCGGATGGGACCCAAGTGGGATCATGCGTTTGCCTCTGGCGTGGGGAGGGAGGGGCTGGGGTCCACCCAGATCTTTCTAGGAGTTACTGCCTGAAGCGGACATTTCTCTTCCTGGTAGGAGGGAGCATGATGCCCACTATCCTGGGCCCTGCAGTGTCCTGGACCCTGAACCTGCTTCTCCTGCCCATGCCTCTCACTCTGGGCTCAAGTGCTGCCTCCTCCTGGAAGCCCTCCTAAACTGGCCCAGACCAAACTCTCTGAGGATCTCCTTCGAGGCCATGGTTGCTGTCGGTAATCACTGTGAGGGGTGGGGCTGTGTGGGTCTCAGTTTCCCCAGCCCCAGGCTGTCCCCTCACGAGGTCATGAAGACCCTGGTGCCTCACACCAGGTACGCAAAGCTGCTCACCAGCCACCTTGACCAGCTGAGCGGCTGCAAGCGACAGAGGGGTGAATGAATGGAAGCTGGGCTTTGGGCCACAGTCCGGGGGGAGACATGCTGGTCATGTCCTGGGCCCTGGGCTGAGCTCAGGACGGGGTCCCCTGGAGCTGCTAGAGCCAGCGGTCAGAGGCTGATGTGGGGTAGGACTCTGTGGACCTCCAGGGATTCCCAAGAGCAGGGGGGCTCTTCTGGGGCAGCCCAACCAGCAGGGACTAGGCAGGTCTGGGCATTGTGGGCTTCCTGGGGCTTCTGAGAGCCTGGCCTGGGAGGGTAGAGGGGCCTTGGCCCCCTGGGGGGTGCCTACGCTTTGGGACAGCTGCTTGGGACCTGAAATCAAGATGCACAAGGCTGGGACTCCATTTAACCTCAGCCAAGACTGAGGTGGGCAGGACGCTGGAAAGCCAAGGCTGCACTGGCCGCCCCCTGTGAGGGCCGTGATCCGTCCCTGGGAAGTGCGGACTGGAGGTCACTGAGAACAGCCTCTCCAACTCCAGAAAGGTTCCCAAGTTTGGGGTGAATTCCTTCTCCCGCCCAAGTTTCTTAGTGACCTTGACAAGTGTCTCAAACAGCTGGTTCTCCAGCCGTAGCCGGAGGAAGAAGTGCTCTCAGCCATGGGACAGGGACGGGGACCCCAGCTCCCTGACCCCCAGCCAGGAGCCCCCAGGCCCCGGTGAGGCCACGTGCACAGCACATGCTCCGTGGCCTCAGCTGGGTGGTGATCTGGGTCTGGGTGGGAACCTCGCTTCTCAGACCATGTGGGGATTAAATTCGGGGGATCTCAGCTGCTTTGGAAAATCAGAACCGTATTTTCTCTCCTGGAACTTCTCCTGGTGTTTTAGCGTAGACTCGGAAAGCTCATTTGGATGGATGCTGTTTCTCCCCAGGGGATTCGATTTTCCCTGGAATGCCAGCAGGAAAGTCAGCGGAAGCTGGGTTGGGGGTGTGGGAGGAAAGCGGAGCCCGGGGGGCAGGGCTGCGGGGACGCGTGCCCAGCTCTGTGCAGGGCCGTGGGTCCTGGGCTCCTCACTCAGCCCATCTGGCTGCTCCTCTCCCGAAGACCAGAGCTGTGCACAGCGGGTGGGGTTTCACAGGTGTGGGCCCTCACCTGGACACGTGTCCCAGCTTGCCGGATGGCGGGGGCTGCTCCTGGCCCAGGAGGAAGGACGATCATGTGGTCTCCGTGAATGGGGAGAGGGTGCTGCTGATGCCTCCATTTGGGGGGTAGCTGGAAAAGCCCCCGGGACCCTGGCACCTGTGGCTGTTTAAAGTCTGTGAAATCCGAACCACGGTTGGCCATGAAGTCCTTGATCCTGATACGCAGCTGCCCCGGGGGGCCTCCAGGAAACATGCTGGGTGTGAGGGGCCAGATACAGGTGATGGAAAGTGAAGCCTAGAGGTTTGGGAGCGTCCACTCAAGGATCAGCCTATCGGGGTCAGGCCCGGGGGTCCCCAAGGCTGAGGGACGTTCAGGGCTGAAGCCAGCAGAGGCCCAGGTGGATGTGTGGGCGGTGGGTGTCCCCTGTTCAGCCACCCAGGCCAGACCCCCTCCCTGGCCTTGCAGGTCTGGGGGTGCTGTCCCTCAGATTCAGCAGGGTGGGGCCCTGCCTCAGTGCCCCCGGGGCACAGCGGCTATGAGGACCTGGCTGGAGTACTGAGGGCCCCCAGACCTGGGGCCCAGGTGGCTTGGAGATGCCTCCTCAGCTCGGCGTTAGCTATGGGGTCGGTGGCTTCAGAGGCCTGGAGCGGAGGGCCTGCTGCGGGGCTGTGGCAGTCCCACGTGGCTGCCGAGTAACGTGCCACAAGCCGGGTGCTTTAGAAAACAAACCTGTCCTCCTGTGGCTCTGGAGGCCACGGGTCTGAGATCCAGGCTTGGGCAGGGCTGTGCTCCCCGCAGAGGCTCCGGGGGACCCTTCCTGCCCCTTGCAGCCCCTGGTGGCTCCAGGTGTACCTGGCCTGTGGTCTCATCGCTCCACCCTCTGCCCCGGCTTCCAGGAGCCCTTGCCAGTGAGCCATGTGGGGGAGAGTCCCTTGCCCTGGGGGCCCTGTCATCTGGGCACAGTTCACAGTCACTTGGAGCTGGAGATGTGATAGGAGGGAGGCCCAGCCCCCAGCAGGTGCCCGGCCCCCTTCCGGGCTGCCCGAGGCTCCACTGAATCCTTGGAGGGAAGAGAGGCTGGATTCCTGGTCATGACCTGAGGACTCACACAGGTAAATCAAGCAAGACTGTGGGAGCCTGCACCCCTACACCTGTGCACCTGGTGCAACCCCACACCTGAACAACCCCACACCCGTACAACCACCTGTACAATGTCACACCTGAACAACCCCACACCTGTACAACCTCACACCTGTACAACCGCACAACTGTACAACCCCACACCTGTACAACCCCACACCTGAACAACCCCACACCTGTACACATGTACAACCCCACTCCTGTGCACCTGAACAACCCCACTCCTGTGCAACCACCTGTACAATGTCACACCTGAACAACCCCACACCTGTACACCTGTGCAACCCCACTCCCACATGCAGACCCAAAAGAACCTGGACACATGCTGTCCAGAGCGTGGGTAGTGACAGCAGCTCCCACTGGAAGCAGCCCTGATGTCAGTGCCCAGATGAAGCGACACACGGACGTGGCTCATCTATACAGCGGAACGTGAGCCAGGAAAGGGGTAGGCCCCAGCACCGCCAGCACAGAGACAGACCCGACAGGCTGAGCAGAAGCAGCCAGGCGGGAGAGGCCACCTGCGATTCCATCTGCAGACAGGCCCGGGAAAGGGAGGTCCATGGGCACGGAAGGCAGACGCACGGGACGGCCGAGGGGCGAGGGGTTTCCTCCGGGATGAAATTGCCCTGGAATGAGATGGACGGGGGCGGGAGTGGCCTGGAGATCGTGCGCTCCACCAGAAATCACGACACCACGTGCTGGGACGCAGCTGATTCTGTGCTCCATGGCTCTCCCCTCAGTAACAGAATGGAAAGATTCACAGCAGCTGAGATGGCGCTCGCTCCGGGCTGGCTTGGCCGGGCCGCCGGCATCGCATCGCCTGAAGGCAAGCCTGACCTTTCCCCCGAAGCCTGGAGGCCACGGTGGCCTCCACTGCCAGGGCCGTGTCCTGGGGCAGTGTCCATCTAGGGCACAGGGCAGGCCTGCAGCACAGACGTTTCCCCTGCCAAGCAGCGGACGCAGGCTCAGCCCTCCCTGGCCAGGGGCAGCTCTAAGTTTGGAAAAATGAAAGTCCTGTGGCAGGGTGGGCCCCTTGGGTGAGATCCCAGAGCCAGGGCTGGGCCAAGGTGTGGGTGGAGGGACCTGGGGCCCTCCCTGCAGCCAGCATGGAGCAATAGGGGGAGCTGAGGGCACAGGAAGCTATAGTGGCCCCAGGAGGGGTCCCCAGCCCCCAGCACTGGGGCCATGTGCTGGGGGCATCCTGGGAGCCCTATGGAGTGGCCCTGTCCAGGGACTGTGCTGTAAATGGGCAAGTGTGCAGGATCCCGAGACCCACCTGCCGCCACAGCCCCCACGTGGCCGTCGTCCACACCCACACCCGCACGTAGCACGCAGCCCACAGCCCCACACCAGGCAGAGTGTCCAGGCTTTGTGGAAAGTGGCCTGCATGTGACCCGCTGGGCTGGGATCCTGGCTGTAGCCCTGGGAAGGGCTGGGTGGCCACCGGTTGCCTTCCTGGGAAAAGCCCAGAGCCCCCCATGCCGTGCGTCCCTCTGACGGCAGCGCCTGGACGTGGCACGGGGGACGCCCTGGAAAGTCCTCCACGTGTGGCCTCTCTCGGTCCTCTGCAGGGGCGCCAGGCCTCATGAGCTGGGGCCCCTCAGAAGCGGAATCTGTCCGGGGCTGAGCTCGGTCCCCTAGTGTTCATGGGGGACGGTGACCCCACAGGCTGCTGTCCTTGGAGGAGGAGGCGGGGGCTACGGCAGGCACAGAGGAACCAGCCCAGGGGCCCCTCAGGGGTCTAGAGGGCCCTTCCCCTGAGGTTGCCCAGCAGAGCCTCTGCTGGCCTTTGTGGAGCCCCGGGGCACGCAGCACAGGTGCAGTGGGTGGTGCTGATGGAGGCGCCGCCGGAACATTCCGCCCCGGCTCGTGCCGGCCCTGCTCATGTGGCAAGGCCTGCGGGCGCTCCGCTTCCTGACGGCGTTCGGTCCGGAGGGTTCCTGCCCCTCCACGGCCGTCAAGGGGTGTTCTGTGCTTAGGAAAAAGAAAACGAAACCGAAACCCGTTACTCTTCTCCAGGAGCGTGCGCCCCACGAGGAGGCCCGGCGGCTTCCCAGCCTTCGCCCGGGTCTCCCAGCCTGAGGTACGGTGGGCACGGGAGCAACCAGCCAGCCCGCCCGGCCCCAGCCCCACTCTGGGCCTGGGTCAATATTGATTCAGGGAAGGCGGCGCCAGCCTGCCCACGGTGGAGGGAGGGTGTGGGGCGCCCCACAGGGCTGCCCAGAGAGGCCCCTGGAGCCGGGGGTCACAGAGACACTCAGGCAGGGGCCAAGGAGGGGGCGGAGATGCGGAGCCAGAAGAGATGGGGGCGGGGAGCCGTGGCTCAGGCCTGTAGTCCCCGTTACTTGATCTCAGGAGTTCAAGACCAGCCTGGGCAACATGACAAGACCCCATTTCTACAAAAAATACAAAAATGAGCTGGGCGTGGTCCCCGCTACTCAGGAGGCTGAGGCAGGAGGATCTCTGGAGCCCGGGAGGTGGAGGCTACAGTGAGCCGAGATCATACCACTTCAGTACAGCCTGGGCGACAGCGTGAGACCCTATCTCAAGAAAGAAAAAAAGAGAGAGAGATGGGGAAGGAGGGGGGAGGGCTTGACGGGGGACAGAGGGTGGAGAGATGGGGTGCTCTTGGAGAGCCCCGGTTCACTGGCCCAGGTGGCTCTCCACAGCATCCTGAACCCAGGGAGTCTTCAGTTCTTCCTCTTGCTTACCTCCTGAGACAGAGAGCTCCTTCCCTGTGCAGGCACCCTGTGCTGGGATGGGCAGCTTGGAGTGTGGCAGGGTGCCTCTGATTCCTTCTTCTTCCTTCGAGGGTGGCCCCGAGGGTCTGCAGTGACAGAGCTGGGCATGTCACGAAGCCCCTCGCCGTGTCGGGGCAGGCGTGAAGGCCACGGGTCTGGGCAGCAGCTTCTGTGGTCCCGTCCGTCCAGCCATGCCTGCACGGCTGGCGAGGGAGGAGGGTGTGAACGAGTGAGTGAAGGGTAACAGGCGGAGTGTTGAGTGGTGTGGACGCGGGAGGACTCGGCAGTCTCTGTCCCGAGAGGGGGGAGCTCACCCTGCCGCGCGGAGCGCTTTAAAAACATGCGGGAGTGTGGGAGTGCGTCAGAACAGGCAGCGCCACACCTGCGCCTCAAGGTGACAGGTGACACAAATCCCTCCTCAGGGTTTCCTGCCTTCATTTTCGCTTCAGAGCAAGGCCCTGCTGCGGGGACGTCTTTCATGCAGAAACTCCTCCCTTGAGCACCCTGGGGAGCAGAGGCTCCTGCTCGCAGATTTTTCTATGGACAAAGGGACCAGCCTGGCTAACAGGGCGAAACCCCGTCTCTACGAAAAATACAAAAAATCAGCCCGGCGTGGTGGCGCACGCCTGTGGTCCCAGCTACTCGGGAGGCTGAGGCAGGAGAATTGCTTGAACCCGGGAGGCGGAGGTTGCAGTGAGCCAAGATCGCACCACGGCACTCCAGCCTGGGCCACAGAGCAAGACTCTGTCTCAAAAATAAATAAAATTTAGAAAAATAAAATAAATAAGAGCTCACTCAAACCAAGTCCTTTACAAAAAGACATTTGTAAAATTTACTTTCCAGCCACCAGCAAATCAGGGGTAAAAGGGAATTTCCATTAGAAACGGGCAGTGATTGTTTTATTTTCTTGATCATGTGCTGATTTTGTTTTTTGGAAACGGTGTGGGAGGGGGCTGGGGGTGCTGGGCATCTGTGCCGTGCTCTGCCGTCCACCGTGAGCTGGCCCCCTGCCTCCCTCCGGTCTGGATGGGTGTGGGTGCTGGTCCACAGGCATCCCGGGGCAGACGGGGCTTTAGAGAGGTTTGGGCGGAGCTCCAGGGACTGGACACATGGGGCGGAATCCTCCTCTGCGTCCACCACTCAGCCCCCAGCCCCCAGCCCCCAGTTCCAGGGAGGGCTCTATCTCCGGATAGCTGAGGTGGCCTCTCAGGACCGAGGGGACGCTGGGCCCTGGAGGGGTCTTAGGACCAGTCCTGTCGCTGCAGCAGGTCAGCGGTCCAGCCTCACACCCCCGCGCCCTCTGCAGCCACCTCCCAGATGGAGACCTGGAGCCTTGCAGGGGAGCTGGCCCCCTCGTCCACCCTATAAATAAATAAATGAGAGAGGGAAGGAAGGGAGGAAGGGAGGGAGGGAGGGAGGAAGAGGGAAGGAAGGAGGGAAGGAGGGAAGGAGGGAGGGAGGGAGGGAAGGAATGAGGGAGGGAGGAGGAAGGAATGAGGGAGGGAGGAAGAAGGAAGGAAGGAGGGAAGGAGGAAGGGAAGGAGGGAGGGAAAGAAGGGAGGGAGGAAGGGAGGGAAGGAGTGAGGGAAGGAGGGAGGGAAGGAAGGGAGGGAAGGAGGAAGGGAGGGAGGGAGGAAGAAGGAAGGAAGGAGGCAAGGAGGGAAGGAGGGAGGAAGGGAAGGAGGGAGGGAAGGAAGGGAGGGAGGGAATGAGGGAGGGAGGAAGAAGGAAGGAAGGAGGGAAGGAGGGAGGGAAGCAGGGAGGGAGAGAGGAAGAAGGAAGGAAGGAGGGAGGGAGGGAAGGAGGGAGGGAAGGAAGGAGGGAAGGGAGGAAGGGAGGAGTGTGCCATGGGGTGGTGCGGAGAGGCCCAGGCCGGAGGGACGGGGTGGGGGCCTGCACGCCAGGGTCTGTGGGCAGTGGGGGGCGGCCAGGGCAGGCCCTGCATGCAGCCCGTGCTCAGAGGATGTTGGTGGGAAGCAGGGTGCGGAGAGGAGGGTGAAGTGTCAGTGTGGGGCTGGCACCAGTGAGGGAGACAGCAGCAGGGCAGGGCTGGTCGGCCCAGGAGCTGCCCTGGGCACCAGGAACTTGGGTGGGGAGGAGTCCGGGAGCTCCCTCTGCGGGGGGCTCTGGGAGAGAAAACAGAGCAGCAGGTTGTTCCAAGGGGGCAGGCGTGGGGATCTGGGGTGCGATGGGGTGCTCGGAGCCCCCAGGAAGGGGCATGGGGTGCCCAGAGCCTGAGCTTCAGTGTGTGAGGGGGACGGGAGGCAGGTCTGGAGGAGCTGGGACACCAGGAGGGGCTGCGGGAGCTCTTGCAGCGCAGCCGGCGATGAAGCCCCGCAAAGACCTGGGAGCAGAGGGGGTGTCCCATGCAGGGGGCCGACCGTGCACTGTGCAGTGCTGGCAAGTGGGCCTCTGGGCCTCGTAGGGCCCACGCAGTGCTACGGGTGGGCCTCTGCAGGGTCCCGGGCTGCCGCCGTGCCTCTCAGCTGAGAGTGGGGACCCAATGCCCACAGGGACTGCGTCCACTGCGGATGGAGGGGCCGGGCCAGAGGGGAGTGTGGGGAAGGCAGTGGGGGCAAAGCGGCAGGAAGGGGGGTGTGGCTGTGTGGGTGGGGGGGGAGTCTGGCGTCTGCTTCCCACCGCACAGCTGCCCAGGCACAGCGCACGGAAGCCCGGCAGCCCCCCGCTTCTCCAGGAGAGATGGGCCCCTTTCTGGTCCCCTGTGAGCATATCCTCCCCGCGGCTGGGGGAGGGGCCAGCGTCCAGCGACTGTCTGTGATTGTGAGGCCGGGCACGGGCAGCAGTGGGCTCAGAGGGCCCTGCGGGACATGCCCCATGACAGTGGAGGCCCAGTGGCCATAGGGTGGTGACCCCATATTGCCAAGTCCTGCTTGTTCTCAAGGGGAAGAGTGTGGAAATGTGTGGCTGCAGCAGGGAACCCAGTGACAGCCCGGGGCGGGAGGGCTTTCGGTGTGCAGCCACAAGGGCGAGGGTGGCACCCACCACGTGGCGGGGGCTGAGGCTCTTCCCACTCGGGTGCCGCCCGCTCTGCGTCCGTGTGGCCGCGGCCCTGTCCCGGGACAGGGCTGAAAGACCAGCTTGCCCCACACTGTTGCAGCTTCCATGTCTGTGGCAAAACGCGACCCCCCTCCAGAGAAGCCTGGCAGGGTGGGGAGGCGGGACAGTGGGGCGCGGGGGCAGCAGGGGGGAGGCGGCCTCAGGCCCGGGTGTCTTCCACAGGCCTTTTGCTTTGCTGGTCTCCGGGCATGTGGGGAGACAGACGCTGGCCGAGTGCGCCCTAGGCTGGGTTCCAGGGCGGCCCCAGGAGCGCCGGCCGCAGGCAGGTCAGAGCTGTGGGTGCTGGGCTGGGTGCAGTGGGCAGGAGCAGCCCCGCCCGGGGGAGTCTTCCTTGAGGGGGACAGAAGAGATGAAGGGCAGATCGGCCAGGGGCCCAGAGCAGCCAGGAGCTGGAAGAGGTCGGAAGAACCCTCCCCTGGGGCTTCTGGAGGAAGAGGGAACGCAGCTCTGCCCACGCCTCGATTCTGGGCCCGGTCTGCAGCCTGCGGGAGAGGACTTGGCGGTTTTCAGCCGTGCAGTTGGTGGTACTCAGCCGGCATCACCCCCAGGCGGCCCCCACCGGTCGCCACACCGTGCCTCAGCCCCCACTGGTCCCACAAAGGCTGGGGCTGCCCCAACTCTTCCGGGAAAGAGAGAGACGCGGGGGCGGGGGCAGGAGGCGGGTGACCGGGAAGTGTCTGGTGAGCAGGTGGGAGGCTGCAGAGTCCCGAGGAAGCAGACGTCGTGCGTGACCTGCCTGGGCATCCAGGAGACCATCCTCTCCTCCCGTGAGGTCAGACCACAGAGGGGCCCTCTCTGTCTCTGCCCCTTTCCTTGGCGTGATCACGAGGACCCAGGCCACCAGGGCGCCTCTTCCTTGCCGCCCCCACCCAGCAGGCAGACAGAGCTCGGGGCTGGAGGGACAGGGACCTTTGGACCCGACGGACCTCCAGCCAGCATTCAGGCTGCCTGTGGCACGTCGGGCCACTGTGCTGTGATCCACTTGATATTCTTCCAAGTCACCATCAGCTTCGAGTTGACTTTGAAAGGTGACTCCCGATGGCGGGCGTGAGACACGGGGGTCCCTTCCAGTGCGCCCTGGAGGAGCCGCCAAGCCTCCGGCAGTGGCTTCTCATCCCAGGACCTGACGCCGCGCTGGGGCTGCAGGGCGAGCTCCCTTTCGGGGCACTGGGGGCCACGCCTTGCCCCTCTGTTTAGTAATTCTCAGGGGAGCCTGTAGGAGGGCGGGGAGGGGCTGGGGCTCGGGAATCCCAGAGCAGCCTGCACCCCGGAGGCCTTGCTGGGAGGGGCTGGGGAGCCGGGTAAATTGGGGAAAATCCATCTCCGGGTCTCCCATGAGGTTGTCCCCATTCCCAGGAAGGCAGGAATCACCCCACTCTCCGCCAGCCTCTGCCTGCCTTTCCCAAGATGATTCCAGAGCCCAGCAGCTGCTCTGGGACCCATGTGGGCTGGGCAGGCAACTGGGGTGCTGTGGAGTGTGGGCAGGGGCCGTGTGGGCCTGGGACTTGGGCTGAGGACACCGTCCTGGTGGCTGCCGATGGGGGTCAGCGTTCTGCCCCCGCATCCTTCCCCACCACCCAGAATCCTGGACACCCCACCTGCTGTGCCCTCCTTGTGTCAAAGAGCAGGCCGGGGCACCTGACACAGTGAGCCCCATCCAGGCACTGTGTGGCTCCTGAGACTTGTGGGGCTGGAAACTCCCATGGGCCGAGACCCCAGTGGGTGGCTGCAGACGTGGGGCTGGCCTGGGAGTAAGGGATGGGACCCTGCAGGGCTGCTGGGCCTCAGGTGGGCAGAGGCTTTGGGGACGTGTGTACCCAGGGCAGGCCGGGGCAGGGGATGAAACCCACAGGTGCCCCCAGTCAGATGCACACTGTGCACACGCATGCACACACAGCACACAGTGCACACACAGGACACACACCCATGCACACATGCACACCCATGCACACATATAAAAACATAAGACACAGTGTGCACACAGGACACATGCCTACCCATGCACACGTGCACACACACACGCACACATGTGCACACTCAGGACACATGCGTGTACACATAAGACACACCCATGTACACATTTGCACATACAGGACACACGTGCACACACAGGACACACGTGCACACACAGAACATACCTGCACACACTGTACACATGCGTGTGCTCACTGTGCAGCCCTGTGCAGCCTCACTGTGTCCTGTTGCAGGCCTGTCCTGCTGGTCCGTGTGCTGTCCTCTCTGCCTGCACACAGGTGCCCATCACTAGGGGGGCTGTGATCTTCCTGCAGGTGGCCCATGGCCCTGTGTCCCTCCCGCCTCAGTGGCCCCTCTGGTGGGTCCTGAGCACCTGCCGCTCAGCTCTGGGCTGGGGGCATCAAGGAGGAGTTGTCTGTGCACTGGGTGGGGCAGGACCCACCCAGGACAGGCGTCCAGTTCTTCACAGGGCCTCCCTGTCTGGGCTGGTGGCTGGCGAGGGGATGCAGTGGCCGGGCTGGGAGCGCCTCCTCCACTGGCATCTGACAGGTGCTCAGAAGGCCATGGTGCTATGGAGGCTGCCAGGGGGCCTGGGGGGCCTGAGGTGATGCAGGGGCAGGCTGGCGGTGCTGTGGAGGCTGCTGGTGCTCCAGAGGCCACAGTGCTCTGGGCTCACAGCAGCTGCACCAGTGGGGGGGGTGGCCCTGGGTGTGTGTTCAACTCTGTGCCTTGGAGCTGGGGGACTCTGGCTGGGCCCCCCTTCCTGGTCTCGGTGTCCTCCCTGTTGCTGGGATGGCTCTGAGAGGAGAGGGGAGAGAGGGCTGGTGTGGGGGGCCTTGCCATGATCCGCTCTGGATCCACTAACGGGAGGGAGCTGAGCTGCAGGCCCTGTCTGGCTGGGATTCCTCTAGGCCTGGGGGCTGCCGGGAGCCCTGATTTATGGCCCCAGCGCCTGCAGCCCCCTCCTGCCCTGACAGTTCTCGTGGCAGTCTCCACGGAGGAGGTGTTGGGGGAGCCAGCACCGGGGTGGGTTTCCAGGTCCCCTCTGCCCCTCCTGGGCTCAGTCCTGGGAGCTTTGCAGGTGAGCCGTCCCTGTGGGGCTGGGGCTCTGAGGGTGGGCTTCTGAGGGGCAGTCCCGGGCCCTCTGAGCCTTGGTCCTCCTGGCTGTGGAGTGGGCTGGACTCGTGCTCTGACACTGGTGGAGGGGGCTCCTGCGGTGGGGGTGTGGCCTCTGTGGGCTCCTGCGGTGGGGGTGTGGTCTCCTGCTGTGGGGGTGTGGTCTTCTGCGGTGGGGGTGTGGTCTCCTGTGGTGGGGGTGTGGTCTCCGTGGGCTCCTGTGGTGGGGGTATGGTCTCTGTGGGCTCCTGCAGTGGGGCTGTGGTCTCCTGTGGTGGGAGTGTGGCCTCTGTGGGCTCCTGTGGTGGGGGTGTGGTCTCCGTGGGCTCCTGCGGGGGTGTGGCCTCTGTGGCTCCACGTGCCCCTCGGTTTGGCCAGCCTGCCTGCCAGAGGACTCAGTACCTGAGGCCAGCTTCCCTGGTCACCAAAAGGAGAACAGAGCCACGCCTCCCTCCCAGCCCTGAGCGGGGCCTGTGTGGGGCAGGCCGGATCTCCTGGCCCAGAGACATCCCCCTGTCCCGGGCAGGCTGGAAGCAAGAGGGGCGGAGGGGTCCCCCGGCAGGTGCCGCCGGGTGAGGAGGAGGGCGGCTTCTCTGGGGTTGCTGCCAAGGACGGCCAGGTCTGGAGAGGATGTGCCCCAGCCAGTCCCGAGCCGGAGGTGACATAGCGAGGGCTGGAGGCGGCTCCTCCTGGGAGGCTGCCCTGGAACCCAGCTCTGGGCTGTGTGTGTTCGGCCCGGCCCACCCTCCGTGGCCAGATGCCACCCACCCCCATGTCTGCTCAGAGCTGAGGGCAGGATGGCAGCTCATAACACATTCAGCAAGGACTGCAGCCCTCAGGCCTGCAGCAGCACAGGAGAGCACACCCAGCCCTCTGTCTCCCTAGATCCCTAGAGCCCCAGGACCCCCGAGACAGCCCCCACCCCAGACACACACACACACACACACAGATACACACACGACACACACACAGAGACACACACAGATACACAAACACACACAAATACGCACAGACACAGATACACACACAGACACATACACAAACACACAGACACACACAGACGCAGACACACAGACACACACACAGATATACACAGTCATACACACACAGACACAGACACACACACAGACAAACCTACACACACAGACACAGACACAGACACAGACACACACATACACACAGAAACACACACACACAGACACACACGCACAAACACACACACATACACAGCTCTTGTCCAGGCTGAGCCAGCTGACCTGCTGGGAGCACATCCCTGCAGGCCCCGGGAGATGCCGGCGTTTGAGGATTGCGTGGAGTCCACTGCAGACCATTCCAGAAGAAGAGCGGACAGGAGGTGGACGGCGTGGGCTGTGCTGGCGGGGGTCAGGCACGGCCGTCCTGGGAGCAGGGGCTTGGCAGAGGACCCCAGGCCCTTCCGCGTTGAGCCGTGGGTGTGAGGGGCCTCTGTGTGGGGTGGCCCTGGGAACTGTGGTCACTGGAGACCCCCTCCTCCTGCTGCCGTCCGCCCAGGCACAGACTCCTCCCGCAGCCAGGCCTTGGTCACAGGCGAGTGCTCAGCCCCACAGGCTGTGTGCGGCTGCCTCTCACAGGTTTTGTGGGAGACCGGGGTCTCCCCAAGCTCCCAGACCTGTTCCTGGCCCTCGCGTTCATAGAATCCTTGTGACTTGAAACATTTTTCAGACTTCAGTCGTGGTGGTTCCAGAAAGGGCCTCTCTGGCGAGCCTCCTGCTGCGATGACCCCTGAACGCCCTTCCCACGCTCTGCAGGCCTGGTCAGATAGTGTCCCCCACAGGGACCTCCCCCTGAACTTAACAGCAGGCTGCAGGCCGGGCGTGGGGGCTCACGCCTGTAATCCCAGCACTCTGTGAGGCCGAGGCGGCTAGATCACCTGAGGTCAGGAGTTCGAGAACAGCCCGGCCAACATGGTGAAATCCTGTCTCTACTAAACATAGAAAAATTAGCCAGGTGTGGTGGCCGGCGCCTGTGATTCCAGCTACTCGGGAGGCTGAGGCAGGGGAATCTCGAACCTGGGAGGTGGAGGTTATGGTGAGCCGGGATGGAGTCACTGCCCTGCACGGCAGCCTGGGTGACAGAGCAAGACTGTCAAAAAAAAAAAAAGAATGGGCAGCAGAGGGCCCTGGGTTGGAAAGAAGGGGCATGTGGCCACCCTGCAGGGGGTGACATCCTGTGGGGGGGATGACATGTGCCTCCCAGGGAATAAGTCCCTGAAGCAGGCAGGTTGGCGGGGTGGGGCCTCACAGGGCGGGGAGCAAAGGCTCCAATCCCAGCCACCGAGGGGCTGGTCTGTCTTCGGCAGTGTGTGGACTGGTGACCTTGAGCCTGCCTCAGTTTCCCCATCTACGTAGCCCTCCTCCTGCCCAGACCTTGTCTGGATTAGCCACGTTGACACCTGACAACCACCTGGGCATGCGCAGTGGAGCAAACGGCGTCCCACAGCACACCATACTGTGTGTGTTTCCATCTTTGCTTTGCCCACTGGGAAGCTCTGTGCAGAGGGTGACACCCTGACCTTGGTTGCCTCTCTTTAGGGTCCTGGGAACTCTCGGAACTTTATAGTTTCTTTGCCATTTGTTTGTTCTTGTTTGCTCTTTATTAATTTTTTCACAATTTTTTTCTTAGACATAATTCACTTAAGATTCACCATTTAAAAATGTACAGTTCAACAGTTAGCACACCCACCAAATGTCCTGGAAGTGTGTAACCATTGTGACAGTCAGTGTTATTTAATTTTTGGTTTTGTGGTTCCAGAGCAGGTTTATGTATGTACGGGGTGCATGAGCTGTTTCGATGCGTGGACTAAGCACGATCCATTTCCAAACATTTTATCACCTCCCCAGAGAAATCACATAACCCCCAGCCATCATTTCCGAATCCTTCCCCCCGGATCTCCCTAGCCTGAGGCAAGCAGCGGTGTGTTTTCTGTCTCTGTGGGTTCGGCTATTCCACACGTTCCATGTTACTAGGTCACACGATGCAGGGCCTTTTGCGTCTGGCCTCTCCCACGGAACTCATGTCGCCAAGGTTCCATCGGAGCGTGGGTCCGAGGCTCCGAGGCTCGCTCCTCCCGGAGGCTGACGTCCCCCCGCACGGGTCAGCTGCACCCCATCTAGCCGTTCAGTTGTTGGTGAATGCTTGGGTGGCTTCACCATTTTTTTTTTTTCTGTTGTGAAGAGCCATATACAAATTTGTGTATGGACATTTATATTTATTTTCTTTCTTTTCCTTCTTTCCTTCCTCTTTCTTTCTCTCTCTCCCTCCCTTCCTCCCTTTCTTTCTTTAGAGTCTCTCTCTGGTGCCCAGGCTGGAGTGCAACGGCACAATCTCAGCTCACTGCAACCTCCAGCTCCTGGGTTCCAGCAATTCTCCTGCTTCGGCCTCCCGAGTAGCTGGGACGACAGACCCAAGACACCATTCTCGGCTAAGTTTTTGTATTTTTAGTAGAGATGGGGTTTCACCATGCTGGCCAGGCTGGTCTCGAACTCCTGACCTCGTGATCTGCCCACCTCAGCCTCCCAAAGTGCCGAGATTACAGGCGTGAGCCACTGCGCCCGGCCTCTGCGTATTTTCAGTGCTATAGGGTGGAGGGCTGGGAATGGAACTGCCAACGCACGTGCGTGGTTAGGCTTTGGAGGAACTGTTAAAACTGGCTGCCTCCGTCTCCATTCCCACCAGCAGCGAGCGAGGACCTGCTTCTCCGCGTCTCACCAACACCGACGTCCTGCTTTTCCTGACAATGAGCATCCTCGTGGGTGTGAAGGTGCCTCTGACGGCGGCTTTGATATTGGGTGTCCCGGGTGACGGGTGACAGGGAGCGTCTTTCCATGTGCTTGTTGGCCACTGGTGTGTCTTGAGAAATGTCTGTTTTGATCCTTTGCTATTTGAAATTAGGTGATTTGTCTTTTTTTAAAAAATTTTTTATTTTTTTTGAGATGGAGTTTCGCTCTTGTTGCCCAGGCTGGAGTGCAGTGACGTGATCCCGGCTCACTGCAACCTCCGAGGGTCAAACGATTCTCCTGCCTCAGCCTCCCGAGTAGCTGGGATTACACCATGCCTGGCTGATTGTTATATTTTTAGTAGAGATGGGGTTTTGACATGTTCTCCAGGCTGGTCTCGATCTCCTGACCTCAATTGATCCACCCACCTGGACCTCCCAAAGTGCCGGGATTACCGGCGTGAGCCACTGTGCCTGGCCTTTATTCATTTTTATGTGACTGAACGCATTTTGCAGGGAGCCCAGGCCCTTGGTGAGCAGGCTGGGATGCAGGCGCACGTGTGGGTGTGTGCAGGCTCGGGGGTGCTGGGGAGAGCGTACCCAGCGGTAGGTATCATGAGAGCTCAGGGAGATTGAGGCAGTCAGGGAGGACTTCCTGATGGAGGAGGCTGGTCCTTGAAAATGCCCGGTGGAGACCTCGCCCCATTCTGTCTGGTTTGGGGGTGGGGCCCTCAGGCCTCCCACATTGGGGGTGTGTTCCCCTCCTCCTTTTTGAGCCCAGCCCCAGGCTCCAGGATCGGCGAGCCTCAAGACCACAGGGCTGGAAGCACACGGGGTAATTAATTTTGACTTACAGGAGCTGTCTTAAATTGGGTAGAAACTGGTGAAAATAGGATTAAGAGGGAGGCCGAGCCAAGAGCAAACAGAAGGAAAACGCCCCGAGAGCCGGGCGCCTGGCGGGGCTCTGGGAGCCGCTGAGCGCGAAGAGGCGCTGGACATTGCTGGGCAATAGCGTCATGTCCGAAGGCGGCCTCCCCGTGCCACCCCACAGGAGTGGCGGCCTCGCTGGCCGGGAAGATGGGAACGCGGCGCCCTACCCTCCCTGCAGCCGGCTTATCTGCGCTGAGCTCACCCGATTCCAAGGATTAATTTGGAAACAATTAAAATTCTGTGCAAAACAGGCAGTGGGCTGGGCCGGCCAGCAGGCAGGCACGCACGGAGCCCTTTCATCACCAGCGCAGAAATCTAATTAGTGCGGGATTAAGTCGGCCACAAATCAGGGAGCGGGAAGGCTCTGGGGAGGGCAGATGAAGCCCCGGGCGAGGAGCCCCGCGCAGAGCGGGCGTCTGGCCGGCAGCAGCCCCGGCCCTGGCCCTGTGCTGGCGTCTTGGCCGCGTCCAGCCGGAAGGTCACCCCAGCCCACGAGCCCCTTCCCGTCCACGTGCTAGGAAATGG
This sequence comes from Sapajus apella, assembly GCF_009761245.1. Lineage (NCBI taxonomy): Eukaryota > Metazoa > Chordata > Mammalia > Primates > Cebidae > Sapajus > Sapajus apella. The sequence goes on from NW_022437132.1 coordinate 969,865, forward strand.
CAAGCCCACGGGGCCCCGAGGGAAAGCAGCAGAGGGCGGGGACCCCACTTTGCAGCTGGGCTTGGTGGCCCCTAAACGCACCAGGCCCAGCTCCACTGACTTTCTCTTTCGGGGCGCCTTTGGCTGTCTGGAAGCTGTGACTTTCTGCTGGGCCGCCGGGATGCGTGGAGGCGCAGAGTTTGGCCAGCACAGGGCTGAGAGCTCCCCATCAGGCGCTCGGGTAGCAGAGGTGATGCTCCTGTGGGTTCACCTGTTGGCCACATACGTGGGGACCGAGGGGCTGCAATGACCCGGACTCCACGCCTTGCAAGCTGCCCCTTCCGGGTTCTGCAGGGCACAGCCGCGGGGGGCGGGGGGGGGGCGGAGCTGCCTGTGGAAGGTCCCTCACAGCCGCCTCTGGGGCCACAGTTCCAGACGTCCCAGCAGCCAGCAGACCCCTCCCAGAAAAATGCATCCCCCACAGTCCCTCTCCACCTGCAGGTCCCATTCTCGGGCCCCAGGATAACAGACCCTGGGGGGCTGCTGGGCAGAAGGACGTTTCTCTGGGGCACCTGCAGCTTGCTGGCAGCTCTGCGATGTCCGGTGCTCGGGCAGGGGTGTGAACTTATGTGTTCCTGGGCGTGAGTTGCTCACGGGGGACCAGGCAGGCTCAGGGGCCTGAGGGCAGCAGTCCTGGGGCAGGGCCTTTCCTAGCACGAGGGTGGAGGGAAGGTGGGGGTGGGGAGGCTCACCCCACTCATGGCAGGGGGGAGTCTCGCAGGCGGGGGGACCAGACTTCTCACCTCCCTTCCACCACTGCCGGCCACCCCACAAAGCCAGCGGGCACTGGGGCCTGCTGATGTCCTGGGGACAGGAGCCAGGCAGCAGATGCTTCCTGAGCTAATGAGTTTGACCTCTTGCCCTGGCTCCGGCCTGAGGAGGGGTCCCTCTAGGAGGGGCTTCTTATCATCCATTGTTCCTTGGCTGTTTGGATCCCGACACCGCCCAGCTGGGCAGGAGCAGGGGGCAGCCCCGTCCCAGCCCACGCCAGGGGCTGATAGATTAGCAAGACTGTACTCCACTCCCCGCAGGCAGGCGGGGCTCGGAGGCTGGACCTGCAGTGGAGAGGGCACCCCGGTGGAGGTAGGATACCAGCTTCAGTTGGGGAAGGGATTCACCCAGGTCACATGGCTGGCGGGGGCTACACCTGCTCCTGCCTCCTCTGGCCTTGCCCCTGGGGTCCTGGTGTCCCCCACACCCAGGAAGAAAACCTGCTATGCTGGCGAGATGCCCCTGTCGCCTCTGAGCCCGGGAGCTTGGAGTTCCCGGAATTTCCTTCCCAGGCGTCAAGGCCCAGTGGGAATGTGGGAGCGAAGGCCCGCAGCCCTCACCCCGCCGTGACCCTCGCTGGGGGTTTTGAGGTGTCTGAGCAAACTTCTGCTTCTGAGCAAATTCCCCGGCAAAGGAGGGAAGCGGGGTTTTCCTGGCTGGAATGATGCGTGTGGCTGCGGAGATGGCCCTGCCCGCTGGGCTTCCCTGGAGGGCGCGGCAGGGGTGCAGGGGCACAGTCGTGTGCAGCCAGGCCTGCCTTGGGCTCACCGCAGTGCTTGGACACAGAGCAGGGACCAGGATCCTCTCTCCAGCAGCCAAGAGCCAAGGACGGGCCACGGGAGGACCCTGGGGTCCACCTGCCTTTGAGCCACCCCCCACCGGCCGGAGGCCCAGCCGTTCTTGGCTCGAGTCCTGGCACTGGACTCACGGTGGCTTCGCCCTCTTCGCCGGGTCCCCGACATGGTCCTGGACCCCATCGGCAGCTTGTTCACCCTGGGTCCCTGTCCTCTCTGAGCGGACGTCCCTGGGGATCCGGCTCCTTAAGCGTAAGCACCCCTGCAGTCCCGTCCCGTCCCCTCCCATGCCCGAGCGCAGCCCTGGCTGCTCCTGGGAACTCACAGCCCGGTGACGCCCGTTCCTCTCCCTCCCCAGGGGAGGTGGGACCCAGGTGTCAGGGTCCCCGGTGAAGCGCGGGCTGGTTTTTCTTTTCTGAGGCACTGACCAGGACTGGCTTATCCCAGGTGAGGTCTGAGTGCTGCTCTGTGGGACTTGCAGGAGGGGCCATCAGGGTCTCCCACGGGGTAGGCAGCCAGGGGCGGCCCCTCCTGGGGGCTGTGTGAAGGAGCCGACCCCACTTCCGGATTTGCCTGGAAAACACCCTTGGAATCCACTTGGCCAGCAGCCCAGCTCCCTCTGCAAGACCTTCCTTCCGCTTCCAGTGTGACAGGCACACCCGGCCCACCCAGGCACACAGGCGGGATCCCTGGGGCCATGCCCGGCTCCCCCGAGAAGCTGGGCTGCATCTCCCTGTGGGGGTGGCCAGACAGAGCTGGGATGGGCTGAGGACCGGGGTGCTCAAGGCCAGGACACCCTGGTTCCTGCTTCCTGGGGAAAGACAGTGCGGCTGGGGGGGCCCCAATCTGAGGGAGTCTGGGTCTGACAGATGGCTCAGGGGTACCCCGTGAGGATGCACCAGCCCTGTGGTGGGGGTGGAGGCCTCTGACCCGGGCACAGGCTGCTGATTCTCACGGAGGCATGGAGCTTCGGGTTCAGGCCACCTCGGGGGCTGCTGGGCAAGCTGCCTGGAGAGTCTTGGGCCACGGTCCAAGCGTGGGCAGAGAGGGCGTGGGAAGAGAGGGCATGGACAGAGAGGGTGTGGGCAGTGAGGGTGCGGGCAGAGAGGACGCGGGCAGAGGTGCAAGCAGAGGGCACGGGCAGAGGGCATGGGCAGTGAGGGCATGGGCAGAGAGGGCACAGGCAGAGGGCACGGGAAGAGGGCATGGGCAGAGAGGGCATGGGCAGAGAGGGCGTGGGCAGTGAGGGCGCGGGCAGTGAGGGCACAGGCAGAGGGCATGGGAAGAGGGCGTGGGCAGAGAGGGTGTGGACAGAGGTGCAGGCAGAGGGCTGGGCGTGGCGGGGCTGCCAGGAGCTGCGGGCTGCGCAGCACCAGCTCAGGCGTGGTGGGCATGATCGAGGCAGGCCATGCCCTGCCCTCAAGCCTCAGTTTCCCGGCTCTGGGTCTTCAAGGCCCTGATGTTCTGGGGGTCCGGCCGCAGGCGGGGAGGAGGTAGTACCTGCCTGTCAGCCGTTGGTGGTGGAGATGTGGCTCCGGCCTGACTCCCATCACTGCCCCTTCTTTGCTCCCTGGCAGGGCCCCAGGAGGGGGGCAGGCACCACCCAATAGGTGACCCTGTCCTGTCAGTGGTGGGGCTCAGCTGACAGAGGCTCCCAGGCCTGGACACCGGATACCCTTGAGAAGCCATCTCGGCCTTGTCGCCATGGAGATGGCCGCTGCCCAGCACAGAAGGCACCTGGGGAGGGGACGGTGAGGGCAGAGGAGGCAGGCCGAGGATGCAGCAGGTCCCCACGCCGGGTCCTGTACCACGGCAGCTAAGGGGGCCCCTGTTTACCCCACCCCAGAAGATCCGGAATGTTTCCTCCCATCCCTCCCCTAAACCTCTGAGCCCATTCTGTTTACAAAACCACACACCGAGCCAGGTACAGTGGCTCATGCCCATAAACCCAGCACTTTGGGAGGCTGAGGTGGGCGGATCACCTGAGGTCAGGAGTTCCAGACCAGCCTGGGCAACATAGTGAAACCCCATCCCTACTGAAAATACAAAAATTAGCCAGGCGTGGTGGCAGGTTCCTGTAATCCCAGCTACTTGGGAGGCTGAGGCACCAGAATCACTTAAACCCAGTAGGCGGAGGTCACAGTGAGCTGAGATTGTGCCATTGTCACTCCTAAGTGACAGAGCAAGATGCTGTCTCAAAAGAACAAAAACAGCCAAGAAAGTATAGACACGAGTGGCCGGTTAGAAAACGTCTCTGGAGGCGGCACCTTTCCTTTTTCTTGGAAGCCAGAGCCGTCGACTCTTCCTCACTGCGACATAGTCTCCTGGAGATACCTCCGGAGTCAGCTGTCACCTGCTGAGGCTTGGGCCAGAGCCCCATTCTGCCCCGGCGTTCACAGGACCCGGCTCCACCGAGATGCTGAGACCAGAGAACGTGGCTGGCCAGCGTCTCCATGAACTGTCAAAACACAAAAGGACATGCAGCGGTATCCATCGTCTGTCAGTATCTGTGAGGGGTCATTCCAGACCCCAGGACACCAGGGTCCATGGATGCCGAGGTCCCTGGCATGGAAAGCCGGGTGTTCACTTGGCGACAGGCACTTGACATCGTCTGCGGTCTCCGCTGACCCCGATGCCGGGTGCACGCGAAGAAGCACTTGTCATGCTGTGTAGGGAACGGCAGCCACAAAAACGTCTGTCCCTGTTCAGTACAGACGCAGCCATCCGCCAAAAGATGTATTTTCCATCCGAGGTTGGTCGAATCCCCCAAAGTGGAGTCCACGGATGCGGCTGGCCGGCTGCATCCGCAGCCATAAACAGGAAAGACGTAGGGATACCCCACGGATGAGTCCTGGGGACGTCGTGACCAGTGAGAGAAGCCAGACACCGCAGGATGCACACTGCGATTCTGTTCACAGGACACGTGCAGAACAGGAAAGTCGGGAGACGGCGGAGAGCCCCGGCTGGCGGGGCTGTGGGGGCTGGGGGGCTGGGGCTGCAGAGTGACTGCTGGTGGTGGGGGATTCTGTCGTGTGACAAAAACGTCCTGATGCTCGGTACTGTGAAGACGTTCGCACAGCCCTGTGAAAACAGCAGAAACCCGCTGAGCTGCGCACTGCTGAGGCTGGGTTGTGTGGTGTGTGAATGACATCTCAACGCAGCTGTCATTTAAGGAATTCGGTTTTTTGGCTTTTTTGTTTTCTTTTGCTTTGTTTTTTAAATGGAGTCTCACTCTTGCTGCCTGGGCTGGAGTGCAGTGGCGTGATCTCAGCTCACTGCAACCTCCACCTCCCGGATTCAAGTGATTCTCCTGTCTCAACCTCCCGAATAGCTGGGATTACAGGCATGTGCCACCACGCCCGGCTAATTTTTGTGTTTTTAGTAGAGATGGCGTTTCAACATGTTGGCCAGGATGGTCTCGATCTCCTGACCTGGTGATCCACCCGCCAGGGCCTCCCAAAGTGCTGGGATGACAGGCGTGAGCCACCGCGCCCGGCCTATTTAAAGAAAAGCATCTCATTGGTGATTTTTATATTGATTGCAAGCTGCATCGATAGTATTTTGGATACACTGGGTTAAGTGAAATATCAGCATGAGTGTCACACGCCTTCCGTTTCACCTTTTTCGGTGTGGACACCAGAACGTTTGCGGTTGCAGCTGTAGCTGGGATTCGGGCTGGAGTTCTCCCCTCTGGAGCTACTCCAGGCCGCCAGACAGTGCTCAGGTGATGCGGGGGAGCTCCATAGCTCCTGTGGCAACAGGCCTGCCCAGCCCCACCCTGCGGGCTACCACACCCTACCCTACCCGGCCCCGCCCCGCCCCGCTGGCCGCCATGCCCCGCCCCCTGATGGCCATGCCCCGCCCCCTGATGGCCATGCCCCGCCCCCTGATGGCCATGCCCCGCCCCGCTGGCCGCCATGCCCCGCCCCCCGACCGCCATGCCCCGCCCCCCGGCCGCCATGCCCCGCCCCGACCGCCCCGCAGGCGGCCACGCGGCTCCCAGGCTGGAGTCTGCCCGCAAGGCCACAGTGAGGGGGTCTCGCGTGGCACAGGCAGCCAACGTGCAGCAGTGGGGGTGGCTTCTGTTCTGCTTGCCGGGTGGGCACGGGCGTGCCATTTCCCACTCCCGTGGGGAGAACTGGGCTCCTCAAAAAGCTGCATTGGGGCTTCACCCCAGCGTGCCTGGGAACAGGGCCTTTGCAGGTGTAGCTGGTTGTATTAAGGTTATACTGCCTTGGGCCGGGCGTGGATCCAGTGCCTGGGTCCTTAGGAGAAGAGGCGGTGACACAGGTCCCGGGAGGCCGGGCACAGACGGAGGCAGAGACCCGAGCGAGGTGGCCGCCGGTCAGGACTGCCCAGGACAGCGCAGCCGACAGAGACTAGGAGAGGCAGGAGGACCCAGAGGCACCCGGAGGAGCACCGCCCGGCTGACACCGTGGCTCTCACTTGAGCCTCAAGAGCTGCGCGAGCACAGGTTTGTGTGGTGTGAGGCCGCCCCGTGTGTGGTCATTCGCCAGAGCGGCCCTAGGAATGCCCGGAGATGCCACGTGCCATGGCTGGAACAGCCTCTCAGGCACCCGACTCCCTCCTGACTGCTGGGGCTCACGAATCCTGAACCACGTGGCACAGCTCTGGGCACCCACAGGCCCTGAATAACTCACCGGCCTGGACCTGTGTCTCCCACCTGACCGTGGAGGTTCGGGGAGGTTCAGCCACCTGCTCAAAGCCACACTCGGGGGAGAGGGACCGGGGGAGAAGCCAGATGCAGCCTGTGTCAGGGAAAACCCACCCTCAGACACAGGACTGCCAGTGCACAGACCCTCAGGGAGACCACGGAGCAGCTCCCTTTGCTTGTGGACGTTCTGGGAACGCGTTACCCTGAACAGGGGTGTGAGTTTATTTCAGATATCAACGCCTGCCTCAGGGAACAGTTGCTCCTGTGCTATTTCCCCGCCGTGGGCTGTGGGTTCTGGAAGGTTCCAAATGACAGGAGGGTGACGGTGGCGGGGGCAGAGAGGGTGGTGTCCTTCCGTCCCTGAGCATGCCGGGCCAGGTGCTGTTCACCGCGTCACCGTAGGGAATTGCTTCTTTCTCACGGCAGCTGGAATTAACTGTTAAATATAATCACTATGATAATTATAAAATATAAGAACGGCAGCTACCATATTGTCTTACAGATGGGCAAGGTGAGGGCCTTGGGCCAGGCATTCCTGAAGCCAGAGACCCCGGCCTGCCGTCAGGGGAGGAGGGAGGAGGGGCTGCTTGGCCTGGGGCTCTGCTGGTCACAGCACGGCCGGCCACTGGACACTGGGCGGCAGAGGCGGGTGCAGTGCTGCTGAGGGGCCCGGGGGTCCAGCAGGCCCACCTCCCGTCGGAACAGCAAGTGGCTTGATCCCACGGTGGAAAATACAGAGAACGTCATGATTGAAAGGAGAAAACGAAGGCCTTCCGTGGCCACCTGGGTGCTGTCAGGATTATGGTTCCTCTGTGCTGATATTTCCCTTGTCGTGAAGTCCAGTCCTGGACCCAGCTCCTGTGGATGGAGCTGCCGTGAACGCGGCGTCTGTGCTCAGCCTGCGGCTCCTCCGGGCGCACATCCACACTCACGGTGACTCTGCGTGGCTGTCTGAGGACCACCACATGGGTTTCACAGTGATTGCACTATTCTCCAGAGCCGTACCCCTGATGCTGGCTGGGGACCCCCACCCTACCCCGCACATTCTCCTGCTTGGGCAGAAGCTCTGGCCTGTCCAGGACACCCCACGGATTTCTTCTTCTGGCAACCACAGGGCAAGAGGGGAAGGCTGGGGGCCCTGAGAGGCCGCTGGACGCCTCGTCCAAGACCCCGCCAGGAACCAGCTCTTTCAAGGTGAGGCTGAGGAGCCAGTATGGCTGATGGGACAGGGGCTGGGACTGAGCCACGGGGGCCTGGGGACCTCTTGCAGCCATCCTCTCCTCCACGGCACCTGCAGGATGGCTCAGCTTCCTGACTGCAGGGCGGGGATGCGGACTGTGCCCGTGGGGGCAGCCGAGAACGGAGGAGCCTCCACCATGACCTCGGTGCTGCGGCCCAGCTTCCATTTCCTCGAGCTCCCGTTGGGGCAGGCGGCTGGTTTGCAGAGCCTCCCACCTGGGAGGGTCGGCCCCTGTACTGTCTGCACGACAGAAAACAGATGGCCCCTCTTCCTGCAGAGCCTGGGACTGGGTCCTGGGATGCTCTGCGCAGGCGCAGAAGGGCGGGGGCCACGGTCCAAGACAGCGCCCCAGGGAGGCCGTCTGCAGCCCCGGCCCCACCCCCATCCCAACAGGACTCTGGAGGCCTCGGCCCCCTTCCCCAGCCTGGAGCCCCAGGCCCCACCCATGCTCTTGCTCACCACTGGGAGGGGGCGTGGCTGTTTCCAGGCACCAGGGAGGCCCGCTCTGGACTTGGTTCAGTGTCCCAGACTCTCTTGACAGCCCACCCGGGCCTGCAGCTGCTTCCCCAACCTCCCAGCGATGAGCCTGGCTGCGGGGGGCCCAGGGCCTGCCCCCCCGCCCCCGCTGCCACCCCCTTCCAGGGGCACTGCTGGCTCCTTGAGTACCCTCGATGCTGGCTGCTGCCGGGCTGCACGGGAGTGAGGCTTCGGACTGTGGGGATCCCCCCGTCCTGCCCTCCACCCTCCCCCCACCCCGGGATCAGTAGCCCAGTGCCAGGCTGCACGGGAGTGAGGCTTCAGACTGTGGGGATCCCCCCGTCCTGCCCTCCACCCTCCCCCCACCCCGGGATCAGTAGCCCAGTGCTTGCCAGGTGCATTGACCCCAGTCCAGCCTCAGGACCCCCGGGCCGCCCCTCCCCCCGAAAGCCGGTTCACCCAGGCCCTGTAGCCGCTGCCCGTGCTCCAGACGTTGCCCACGGCGGGCCGACTCCAGGCCTCAGCGCTCGAGCTCTCCCGGGGCGCTATGCCGAGCCCCCAACATCCACATCCACATCCACCCAGAACCTCAGAACATGGCCTAGAGAGGGGATGGGGTCTTCACAGGCATCATCGGGGCAAGGGCCTCACATGCAGGGTGGGGGTCAGTGTGGCCCGACTCCAAGGACCTGTCTCCGTCGTAACAGGAAGACAGAGGCCGGGCACGGTGGCTCACGCCTGTCATCCCAGCACGGTGGGAGGCTGAGGCGGGCAGATCCTGAGGTCAGGAGATCGAGACCTGGCCCACGTAGTGAATCCTCATCTCTACTAAAAATACAGAAATTAGCCGGGCGTGGTGACAGACGCCTGTAATCCCAGCTACTCGGGAGGCCGAGTCAGGAGAATCACTTGAACCAGGGAGGTGGAGGTTGCAGTGAGCTGAGATGGCGCCATGTTACTCCAGCCTGGGCGACAGAGCAAGACTCCGTCTCAATTAAAAAAAAAAAAAAGGAGGAGGGAGAGACAGGCAGGCCCCAGAGAAGGACGGCCAACAACCGGAGCAGTGAGAGCTGGCGGGGCTCCGGCACTGCCCAAATCTGAAGGCCGCAGGAGGCGCCCTCCCCGGAGCTTCGGAGCTGCCCTTGATTTCGGGTTTCCGGCCCCCAGCACTGAGAGAGAGCACGTTTCTGCCGTCTTAAGGTGTCTGGTCGAGGCAGGGTTCCTTCAGCCCCAGGAGGGACGCACAGCTGGCTGGCCCGGCTCTGGGTCTGTCCCCAAGGCTGGCCCTGCACGCAGACACAGCCCCAAGCAGGCCTCTGGGCGTGAACGTGGGTCACAGCACGGCTGGACTCCGGGAGTCTCCCGGTGCAGGGGTTCCTGCATCTGTAAAATGGGGCTGGGGAGGGGCCCAGACTGGGGCTGCTGCCGGCTCCGGCAGGTCTCTGGCCGCAGACCCCACCCCCCGCCATGTCCGTGTTGCCTCCCCGGAGGCCTGTCCTGGCCCCTCGCAGCCTGGACGCCCCACCATGCGGCCCCCCAACAGCCCACTCCCTGGCGGCCACCTCGCCTGTCGTTTAAATTGCTGCCTGGTCGGGTTCCCACTGCCTCCCCCGCCCCCCGTGGCTCCCCTCCGGCTTGGCCAGCCGGACAGCCTCCTGGTTCTGGGCACTTTCCAGTGGGCGTGGGCCGGCTGGAAAATGACCTCAGAGGGTGGGGTGGCTGGCAGGCCTGGGGACCTCAGGGGGCTTCCGGGGGTGGGTTCCCACACCGTGGGCTTGCTCCCCAAGCTCTGCCGGCCGCCCTCAGGGATGTGTGTTGTGGGGGCACCCGAGTGCCCAGAGCACCGCAGGGTCCCAGTGTTGCCACTGCCCGGTGTGGCTGGCCTGGCCCTGCTGCCCGGCGGGTGTGGCGGGCCTGCCCGGAGGGCGTGAGCAGACGCTGGCAGTGGGCTCTGCCCCCACCACAGGGACCCAAGAGCTGGCTGGAGGGGGCCCAGGGCTGCCACCTTGCAGGCCACACTGGCAGGACTCAGCCTGGGTGCAAGGCTCTCCCCACCGGGCTTAGCGAGGGTGTTTGTGGTCACGCAGACCGGATGGACAGTCGCTCAGAGGCGTTGGTCCCACGGCAGCGTGGGAGCCGGCGGCTTCCTGATAACAGGATAATAACATCAGTTACAGTGGCCCCCGAGTCAGGGGACCCCCAGGCTGCTGCTCTTCCCCAAAGCGAGGCTGGGGAGCCCCTGATGGGGTCTCAGAGGAGGGGTGGGGCCTGCAGGGATCAGCAGCCGTCATGGCTGTCGGAGGGCAGGACTGGTCACCTGGTGGAGTCTGGGACACTGTCCCTTGTCAGGTAAGAGCCCAGAGCCCGAGCTCAGGTACTGCTGAGACTATTTCGGGGGTCCCTGTCTCCCCTGTCCCAGTCTCTCACGGAGCCCACCTCTTTGGGGACTGCCTGGGGCTGAGCAGGGAAGGGAGGGGAGTTGCCACCTTGGGTGCCAGCCAGGTGCTGGGTTCAGGGGGCGCTTCCAGGCTCTGCCCCCACCAGTTACTGCCCCCACCATACAGATGGGGAAACAGAGGCTCAGAGCGGTCAGGTGCCCAGCCTCGGCTACCCAATACCATGCTCAGTGGCCAGTGTGGGACTGACCACCCACCCTGGAGCCAGGCACAGTGGCCCCCATACTGCCGCCAAGGCTGCACGGCGCTGGTGGGTTGTGGGGTGGTCGAGCCCCCAGGATGCGGGAGCGGCTCCCTGGGGTGGCTGCCGCCCGTCCCTGGCCGTCCTGCGCTTGTGGACGTGTCGCCCCGGCCCCTGCCTGTCCCTGCGGCCTTCTCTGAGTCTACATCTTTCCCGCTTCTGTCTCGTTCAAGGTCGCCCTGTGAGGATTTAGGACTCACAGAGTCCAGGCTGATCACACCTAGTTACCCTTAATGTAATCGCATCTGCAAAGACCTTTCCCCAAACAACGCGACAGTCAGTTTCTGGATGGCCGGCCTTCTGGAGCCCACCTTTCAGCCCTTCAGCCCAGGGCCACTGGGCACACCGGCGGGGCCCAGCGGTGACCTCCAGCAGATGGAAACTGGAGCTCACCCTGACTTTCCAGATGGGCTGCACTGCTGCCCATCGTCCTCGGCGTCGGGAGGTGGAGGTGGCTGCCTCAACCTCCAAATCCTTGCCAGGAAGAGACCAAAGACAAGATTTTGGCTACATGGGATGTGCCCTGTAGAACCACCCCCCAGATCCAAGGGCAGGGCCGGGGTGATTCCCCATGTGACCTCTCCAGTGAGGGCCAAGGACTGGCTTGCTCCCAGGCCGGGGGTTCTGGCCCAAGACAACCTGACATCCCAGGGAAAGGAGCTGAAGACGTTTGCCCTCCCAGACCACCATCTCCCAGGCCCTGTTAGCTGTTTATCCATCCACCCACCCAACCATCCATCCATCCATCCACCCACCAGTCCACCCATCTATGCATCCATCTATGCATCCACTCATCAGTCCCCGCATCCATCCGTCTCTTTATCCACGCATCTATCCATCCATTTGTCCATCTGCCCATCTGTCCGCCCCTCCGCGTTTGACTTTAGTGAGCAATGAGTGGGAGGGGGGTGCCAGTCATGCCCCAGCCCCTCACAGCTCACCCGCCTCCCAGGGCTTTGGCCTCTCCACCGGCACCAGGCAGGCGGCCCCGCCTGCAGCTATGAGCTCTGGGTGGGAGGCTGGACCTACTGGCTCCCAGCACAGCAGCTATGAGCTCTGGGTGGGAGGCTGGACCTACTGGCTCCCAGCACTGCAGCTATGAGCTCTGGGTGGGAGGCTGGACCTACTGGCTCCCAGCACTGCAGCTATGAGCTCTGGCTGGGAGGCTGGACCTACTGGCTCCCAGCACTGCAGCTATGAGCTCTGGGTGGGAGGCTGGACCTACTGGCTCCCAGCACTGCAGCTGAAAAGCATTTCCAGTTTATAGCAACCTGATTACTCACCCCTCCTTTGGATGGAGAAGGCTCCGGGAGGGAAGACATGGCTGCCGTGCAAGCGGATTCAGACTCCAGAGGACAGGCTTTTGGATGGAGTCCTAGGGTGTGTGGAGGTGGCTGGGCCAGGGTTGGGGGGCGGTCAAGATTGGGTAGCTCTCCTGTGCCTGCATCGTCCTAGGCTGGGGCTCTGCTGGGGCCTGAGGGCACAGTGCCAGGCTGGGTGGCGAGGGGGTGGGCTTGGCTGAGCCGCTGGCCCACTCGGCCCAGCTGACCAAGCCCTGGAACCCAGTGTGGGGCTGGGCAGAGGAGGGGCAGGCTCTCTGGGAGATGGATAGAGGGGGAGGGGATGGAGGGGGAGGGGATGGACACGGGAGTCCCGGAGCTGCCTGGTCCCAAGCAGACGCTGCCTGGAGTGCAGCCACCGACACCCTCTGTCCCTGTCTTGGCCTCTCTTCCAAGGCTCATGGGCTGGCAGGGTTGGGGGGTTCGAGGCTGCCAACCACAGAAGTGACCTTCGGGTGTCTGGGGACTGTGAGGAAGGGGAGCCAGAGGCCACTGCCAGGCATTTACACCGAGGCTTAGGAAGGGTCCTGGGCTCTGGGGGCCACGGGGAGGGAGGGAGGGAGGGAGGGACGCATGGTGAGTCCTGGCCACTTCGCACCAGCCACGTGGTGTCTGTCACTCCCAACCTCCCTGGAGGTGCAGGTGGGGAAACCAAGGCTCGGTACCACGCAGGTGGGAAGTAGTGGGATCCACGTGCTCACTGGCCCACGCCACTGCTGTGGACAGAGGCCAGTGAGGAGGTGGAGGCAATGGCCCGGCCGGAACCCTGTCCTGAGGCCCCCACAGCCACCAGCCTCGGGCGCCACTGAGCAGGCCCGCGGCCTACGTCCCATCCTCCTGGCGTGGGCCTCAGTGGACAACAGAGCCCTGTCAGGAGCTGGGTGAGTGGACAGGAGGGCAGGGGAAGGACGGGAGGAGGTGAGGACCCCCTCGCCACCACCGTTAAGGCCCCAAGGCCAGTTGGGAGGCAGGGAGGGCGTGCCGGCCACAGCGACGGGGGACCTGCTGCCGGGGTGGGGGCTTCCTTTGTTTTCTTCCCTGCCCCCACCCAAGAGCATCTGCGTTTATTCAGCACCTTCTGTGTGCCTGTGCCTGCAGGGGCTTCCACACCTGGGGTTGCTCTGTCGCCTGCGACTGGGGTGGGATCACCGCCCCGGCACGAGGGCTCCAAGACCTGGCAGGAAGACGCTCCGGGGGATGCAGTGGGGTCTCCAGGAACTGTGTCCCCAGGAGCTGAGTCACCAGAGGGCCTGGGGAGCTGTGCAGGAGCCTGACCAACTCCTCCCGCACCCTCCTCCCCCGCGGACCGGCTCCTCCCGCAGCCTCCTCCCCCGTGGACCGGCTCCTCCCGCACCCTCCTCCCCTGCGGACGGCTCCTCCTGCTCCCTCCTCCCCTGCGGGCCGGCTCCTCCCCCTCCCTCCTCCCCCGCGGGCCGGCTCCTCCCGCTCCCTCCTCCCCTGCGGACCGGCTCCTCCCCTGCGGACCGGCTCCTCCCCCGCGGACCGGCTCCTCCCCCTCCCTCCTCCCCCTCGGACCGGCTCCTCCCCCTCCCTCCTCCCCTGCGGGCCGGCTCCTGGCACTGAAGCCTGGTCTGGGATCTGACCCTGAGTGGGGCCCCACGGGGCCAAGTGGGACAGGAGCTCTGCCTGTCACTGCCCCTGTGTGTGGCTGCTCCTCCGGGGGACTGGGAGTGGGGTCCCAGCAAACTTTTCTTCCTTCCCGTCCACCCTGAACTTGGAGGGGTATGGGGGATCGCCGGTGGGACTTGGCGCTGTGCCCTGTCCCGGATGTGGCTTTCTGCAGTCTCTGCCCCTGAGGGGCCTCGGGTGGAGCCTGCAGTTTCAGAGCCAGAGACCCCTGATGGCCGCCCTCCTGCTGTGCCCTCCAGGGTGGTGAGCTGCACCGAGCGCTCCCGTGGGGCCCCACCTGCCACCCCCCAGTAAGTCCTGCCCACGCTGGCTCAGCGCTGATCTGTTCCTCGCTCCTCGAGGGGCTTCGTCCTTGTGGGTGCTGTGGGCAGCCCAGGGGTCAGTGTGGCCTGGTTGCCCAGGGTGTCCCACCTGGGGCTCCCTCAGGGAGTCCCTGCCCCCACCCAGGAGCCTCAAAGCTTAGGGGAGGCACTCTAGCCGGACAGGGCTGTCATCCCCCAGGGCCAGGAGCCCGTGCGTGCGTGGGTCTAGCAGCTGAGGCGGCAGCGGGCAGAGCCATGCGGGGAAGGCGTCCCACGGCCGTGACTCATCTCAGAGCTCTGCTGGCAGCTCCTGAGCGTCTAACCCCTGCCTCCCCCACCTCACCTCTGCCCCCTGCCCCCTGCCCACCCCCACCCCGTCTTCCACACACTGGTGACTAGGAGGCTCACTCTCTCCTTGCCCACCCCGAGGAGGCACCCGCTACCTCCCAGCCAGGATGATCCCAGAACCCTGGAGTCGCCCAACCAGGAGGGAGCCAGGAATGTGGCAGAAGGGGGGCCGGGCCTGCTCGTGGGGGGCAGGAGGGCCTGCGGCTGTGCTGGGATCCGCCTGGAGACTGCCGGCCCTCCCGCGCCGCTTTGGGGATTTGGAGGATTATGTACGGTTGTTGTGGTTTCTCTTTGGTAATTGCCAGTTGCGGCCTGTGGTTGAAAGAAGCCGAAATCAGAGGCGGGGACAGGTCCTGAGCTGGCAGTGCCGGGAGGGTCCCGGTCAGGCCTGGGCCCATGACACAGGTAACTGCTGCCAGGGGTCCGCCCCTGGCCCCGGCCTCCTGCTCCGGAGGAAGCCAGCAGCCATGTTGGGAGGATGCCCAAGCAGTGCTGTGGAGGGGCCACATGTAGGGACCGAGGCCTCCTGACTGCCGCCGACGGAGGAGGGCAAGGCGGACCCCAGGCCACTTCCCCAGCCCCGGTCCAGCCTTCAGCTGACCTCGTCCCTGGCGGAGAGCTTGACGCCAACTTCTCCCTACGCCACACTGCCCAGCGAAGCCCTTCCCCATCCTCGGACCTCAGAAGCCGTATGAGACAGCGAAGTCTTCAATTGTGTAAGGCAGCCATATTTGGGAGCACCCGAAACAAAGTACTACAGATGGGGCCGCTCACACGGCGACTTCACTCCCTCACCTCACTGGAGGCTGGAAGGGCAAGGCCAAGGGATCGGCAGGGCGGGCTCCTCCAGCCACCACCCCCCGGTTCACAGAAGGAGCCTTCCCTGTCGCCACAGGCCTCTCCTGCTCTCCTCTGCGTGGGGGCCTCCACTCCCTGGAGGGGCACTGTGAGGCTGCATGAGGCCCCCCACAAGGCCTCCTTTTAACAGAGTTGGGTCCTTGGCCTCTCCTCAAGCTCAGTCACAAGAGGAGGTGCCAGAGGCTGGAGCTCCTGGGGCGACACACTCAGGCCTCAGCAGCGGCAGCAGCTGACACCCCCTCCTGCCTGCCTCCTGCCCTGACACTGACTCCTGGGGTGTCTTTCTGTGAAGCCTGTCAGGACGCCCCACGTCTGCTTGACCCCGTTGCCTGCCACAGCCGCCAGTGTTCTTTCGTTTACTCACCCAAGCACAAGGGCGGTTCTGGGTCTTCCCTCAAAGGCTGCCCCACATGGCCCCCAACGGCAGGGAGCACAGTCACTAGTCCCTGCAAGAGGATGTCCCTGCCCGGGCATGCTGCCTTGAGGCTTCTCCGGGGAGCCACTGTGCAGCCCACGTTGGGGGCTGTCCTGGGACCCCATCCTGGGGGGACCGAGTGTGGAAGCAGCCTTGGTCAGCATCTACCCCACCGCGTCCGGCCCTGCCACACGGGCAGTATGCTCGGAGTCCGGGGCCGGAGGGGCCCCTCGGGGCTCATGCTCTGCTTGTGAGTTCCACTCGCCCACTCACGCACACAGGGTCTCCTCCCTGAGACCCCAGCTCACACATTCCCCTGAGAGACCCCAAGCTTCTACCTTCCCCCACGACCCCCAGCTCCTAATTCTTCCCAAGACCCCCGGCTCGCACCTCCTCCCAAGAACCCCCTCAGCTCCCACCTTTCCCCGAGGGTCCCCCTCCCATTACCACTGGCTCCCCATCCCCTGTGGCCTTCTTTCTTGGGCTCTGTCTGTCTGCTCCCCACCCCCTTGGCAGCCTGGGAGCTCCAGCAAGGAAGGGCAGGGCCTGGGATACCTGTGCCCTAGGATACATGTGCCAGGCCTGGGGCTTGCTTGCTTCACTGACCACCCTAGGATCACTTGAGCCTAGGATTTTGAAGCCAGCCTGGCAACATAGGGAGACCCCATCTCTACCAAAAAAAAAAAAAAAATAGGCATGGTGGCAGGCACCTGTAGTCCCAACTACTCAGTAGGCTGGGGCAGAAGAATCCCTTGAACCAGGGAGTTGGAGGTTGCAGTGAGCTAAGATTGCGCCATTGCACTCCAGCCTGGGCAATGGAGTACAAACTCTTTTTGAGTTTTTTGAGGGAAACTCCGTCTAAAAAAACAAAAGGAAGATGTTTCCCTACCACAACTTTATTAGAATGTTATCTTGCATTTTCTTTAAGCACCTACAAGTTTTGGTTTTCTGTGTGAAAATCTTCACTTCATCTGAGGAGTTTACTTCTGTGCTTGGTGTGAGGTAGGGATCTAGCTCTCTGTGTACTTAATGGACAGAAAGTCATCCCCGAGGTGTGGTCACTGTGGGGCCTGTCCCCTCCTCCACTGAGTCCAGTGCACCCACTACCCCATCTGCCTGGTCCATTACCAACCTCTGTTCTGTTCTATCAACTCAAATCAACTTACAGAAATGGTTGTAATCAGCCTGGGTATGCGTGACCCCAAAACAGCTGGTTAATTCCCTGAAAAGAATTTTGCGCCAGATGTGGGGGATCGTGTAACCTGAGGGCTGCTTCTCTATTTTCAGTTTTGGCCAGGGTGGGGGTTCTGATAATCACTCACTGGCTGCATCTGGGGCAGACACCCACTGCGTGACTCTGGGGTGTCAGACATCAGATGGGACACGGTGGGTGGAGCACCAAAAGGCAGGAAAGGATTGACAGTTGGGCAAAAACACACACCGGGTCATTTCTGTGAGGGGCCAGTACTACTGGGAAAACCACATGATGCAGGCACAGGTGGCTGTCAGGGAGGGCTTCTCGGAGGAGGTGGTCTTTTTGTATTTGTCTGATGGACAAGATGGAGTTCATGAGTAGAGACCTGAGGTGGAGAAATTCCAGGAACAGCAACTATGACGGCCCCACAGCAGGAGTGGCTGTCGCGTGGACGCTGCCATTGGGGCGGAGCTGGGAGGGGGGCGGGGCTGTGGAGAAGAGGGCAGGGCCCGTCCACGAAGCAGAAAGGCTTGGAGGCTGGGGAGGGTGGCGAGTGCGCTAGAGACCTCCCACGTGGCTGCCTTGAGCCAGCACATTGCGGGGAGGACCCTCCCTTCCGCGCTGCCGGAGCCACAGCGGGAGGAAGGTTTGTCCACGCAAGTCCAGGCCAGCCACTGCCGCCCCCTGCCCACCCACGGCCAGCCCGTTTCCAATACCGTCCCAGCCCGGGAACCTAGAGCTGCCCGGTCAGCCCTGGTGGTCAGACCGTGGCCCAGGCCAAGGCTGCCCCAGGCTCCAGGACGCCCGGCCCCTGCCTCCCAGGAAGTCCAGTCCTGTGCGTGCCTGTCAGCCAGCGGAGCCTTTCACAGAATTGGAGGAGACCGGGCTGAGGTGCCCGGAGGGGTCTCTGCTCATGGCCTCAGGGGACGCGCAGAGATGGCTCGGCACAAAACCAACGTGCCCGATGCCGAGTTCGGAAAACCGCACAGGAGCACAGGCGGCTGAGGGCGGCGGAGGACGGGGACAGGGGTCGCCTGCAGGAGCTCACAGGCTTCCTCGGGTCATCCTTAGGGACCGTGCAGGGAGGCGGACAGGGATGGATGCTGGCTTTGGGCCAATGGCTTGGTGCCCTCAGTGGCCTGAAGTGGGCCGGCAGGGAGCTCTGGGCAGCCGTCCACAGACCCAGGGAGCCCTGTCGTAAGTGGACAGCGAGGTCCCCGCCAGGCCCAGCCCCCGCCTCTCCCAGGCAGGAGGCAGCGGGCAGTCGGCCACTTCAGCTGCTTTGCTGCGGTCCAGGCAGGCGGGGACCCTCAGGGCCCCAGTGGGGCATCAGGGCGTTTGGTAGGCGGTGCTGGCTGTGAGTGGGGCCCTGGGCCGGCGGCCGCGGGAAGTCGCTTTTCTCCGCATTAAGACTGGCTCCGCTCTGCCGGCTGTGGAATTCCTGGTCTGATCTGAATCCAGATTGGCCCTGGAAGAAATTGGGGGAGAATCGATTTGTGCCACGTTCTAGCAGCACGGCCTCATGACAGACACCAGGCAACCATGGGCAGGGAGCCCCGGCTGCCCCCCACACACTCCTGGGGCCCTTGGGCTCCTGGCTCCCCTGCCCCACCCCCTTCTCGCCCCCACGCCCCCGGCCATCCTGCTGGCGCCTGGGGAGGAGGAGATGGGGGTGCTGCTTGCCGGGAGTCACGGGGCACTGCCTGGGCAGAAGCTCAGTGGGGTCTCCTGGGCAGCACTCTGTCACGGGGGCTTATCCTGCCTGATGCGCCCTAGAAAAGGGGGTGTCCCAAGCACAGGGACCCCCGCGCGGGGCCACCTGGGGAGCCGAGGTGGGGCAGGACAGCTCCGGGCCTCCCTCTTTCTTGGCCTCCTGGCTCCAAGGCTCCTCTGTGAGACCAGAGAGGAGAGGGAGAGGCCTCAGGAGGGCTTCCTGGAAGAGGTGGCCCTGAGCTGGTGCTGGAGGAAGCCATCCTGCGGCCCTGGAGCCTGGCTCTGGCATCAGTGAATCACACTGTCTCTCGTCAAACACTGCTTCTGGCTCCTTGAGGAGGCCCCAGGGCGTCCACACTGCAGGCTAGGACTGGGCCTCAACTTCCTCATCTGCTAAGTGGTGCCCGCTGGGCTCTGGTCAGCCTCCTAAAGCTCCTCACCACCTCTGAGAAGCCGCCAGGATTGCTCTGCTCAGAATGGAAAGTGAGGGCCACAGCCCAGAGCCTGGGGCTGCAGCCTGAAAGCACCTGTGCTCCCCACTCGGCCCTCTCCACGTGGCCATGGCTGTGGCCGTGGCTGGGGCTGCAGCCTGGACGGCTGTGCTGAGGGCCCCTCCCACGGGCTTTAGGTCCAGGCCTGGCCACACCCAGATGTGGCAGCACGGAAGCCTGGGGAGTGGCTGGGAGCTCACATAGTGCCAAGAGGAGCCGCCACTGCTGGCACCGGGTCCAGAGCGCTGCCGGTCAGCCCTCCGCAGACTCGGGCCTCACTCTACCCTGGCCCCGTGCCCCTGTGGGCCACAGCCGCCAGGGCTCGAGTTCGCGTCCACCCTGCTCTTGGGTCCCCGGGGAGCGCCGGCCCAGCCAGGCTTTGCTGTGACACAGACTCTGAGGTGGGGGCTGAGTTTCTGTCTCCTCCTGTCCACAGCACGGGACGCGGCCCTAACTGGGCCCTCTTGCTCCAGGGAGCCGGAGCAGCTGTACCAGCGCCCGCGCCCAGGCCCGGTGGAGAGGGAGGGGCGAGGCAGGCCTCCAGGCGCTCCTAGTCTGCTGGGGGGGAGTGTTCTGAGCCGGCCCCGCTGTGAATGAAAGGGGTCCAGCGTCTGGTTGCTGGGGTCTGTCTGGCCAGCTGTCAGTACCTAACACTGCCGCAGGGAGGGGCCTGGGGACCTGGCATCCGCCCTGCATGTGTTCGTGGCAGCAGGTCGGGGCTGGGTGGGAGCCAAGCTGGTCCCCGCCTTCGCCGGAGCAGGCTGCCCAGGGCCCAAGCGACCGCCCTGCACCACTCAGGGTGGGGTGGGTCCCAAGCAGGGGCTGGAATAGGAGCCACTAGGGCCCAGCTAGCTGAGGTCAGGGAGGGCTGGGCAGCTTCAGGGAGACGGGAGGGAGGGTGGGGTTCAGGCTTGTGGCTGGACCCACAGGGCTGACCCTGAAGGGGTGGCCCATCCTGGCTCCGTCCAAATGGCACTCGTGTTATTGTCTCAGCTGCCACTAGCTCTCGGCCACAGATGGGGAGACTGAGGCACACGGCAGGGCCATCAACAGCGCAAGGCTGCAGGCGGCCAGGGGTGTGGGTGTCGAGTCGCCGCTTGAGGGGGGTGGCTGCCCTGGCTGGGGAGCACGGAGCCGGCCGGGCTGGCCCCACCCACCCTCTGCCACAGCGGGGAGGTGGGTCCTGCGCCAGCACTCAGGCTGCCCCGCCGTGGGCTCTCCCGCCCGCTCCCGCCCGACTCCTGGGCCCCGGGGTCTGGCTCTTCCTGCTTCCTCCAGCTCCGGGCACCCGCCTGGATTGCTCTGCTCTGAACCAGCCCTCCGTGCCCAGCCCAGCCACTGCTCAGGCCACGGCGATGCCACATCCCGTTGCCGCCAGGCCCTGGCCTGGGGCCCATGGTGGGTGGAGGCCGCCTCACCACAGCTGTCCAGGCCGCAGCCCCCAGCCACGGCCGAGCAGGCGGGGCCAGGCCGGGAGAATAGGCACCTTCATGCTGCAGCCCCTGGTTCTGGGCTGCGCCTGGGCCCCACCCTGGCCCCTTGCTCCCCCCACCGTGCCCGCAGTGCCCTCCTCCGCCCGCGCGGCTGGTGGCAGGGCCTCCCCGTGTGGGTCCAGGCAGCCACCTGCTGCCCACAGCCACAGCCGCACAATGGGCCCTTGTGAGCTGGCGGCGGGCAGCGGGCGGCGGGCAGCGGGCGGCGGGCAGCGCCTCTCGGCCCACCCCGGGCTCAGAGCCCCACTGTGTGGGGTGGCTGCCCTGGCTGGGGAGCATGGAGCCGGCCAGGCTGGCTCCACCCACCCTCCGCCACAGGGACGCTGGCTGCTGCCCCCACCCTCTGCTGTTTCTGCCCAGCCTCCCCTTGGGAGGGGGTGGTCTGCTTGCCTGAGGGTGGGGGCTTTCCAGGGTAGGAGTTCCATGCCAGGCGCCACATCCCCAGGGTGACTCTGGCAGCCTGAGGCTGAGTAGTGGCTGGGTCTGGGGGTCCCCGGAGCCACTGTCCCCTCCAGGCCTCCACGTGGCAGAGGTGTGGCAGGAAGTGCATTGCAAATAAGCAAGCCGCCCCAGACATTGTCCTGGTCCAGGGAGAACTGAGCTGCCCAGAGCTGGACAGGAGAGGTGGGGCCTCCTTCCCGGGGAGCTCAGTGCGTGAGGGAGGCCCTCTCCCTGGGACACCGAAGGCACAGAGAGGCTGAACTGAGCCATGGGACAGGGGAGCGTTAAGTGCCTGGATCCAGCCCTGCCTGAAGCCATCCCTCAAACTCATGACTCTTGATTTGATTTTTAAACTTTACTGTATTGTATTTTGAGCTGGGGCCTCACTCTGTCACCCAGGCTACAGTGCAGTGGTACGATCACAGCTCTCTGCAGCCTCACACTCCCGGGCTCAAGCGATCTTCCCGCCTCAGCTTTCCAAGTAGTGGGGAGTACAGGCACATACCCCTGATCCTGGCTTTTTTTTTTTTTTCCTGTTAGACACAGGGTCTCTCTGTGGTCCCCAGGCTGATCTGGAACTCCTGGGCTCAAAGGATCCTCCCAGGTCAGCCTCTCAAAGTGCTGGGATGTCAGGCGTGGGCCACTACCCGGCCCGTGGGTTTCGCTTGAATCGGGGAGGCTGCTGTTTCTGTGGTTTGCCTCAGAGGCTCTCAAGGCTTCCTGTGGGTCCTGGGTGGGGGCACCCAGGGAGAGCCCAGGCTTGCATGGCACAGGTCCAGCGTCAGCCCTCTCTGGCCTGGTGGAGTCCCTGCCCACTGTGGGGCCACCCAAGCAGCCAGCGCCCACGGGAACCAAAGACAAGGCCTCCTCGTCCCGGCAGCATGTCTGCAAGGGAGGCCTTCGCCATGGATGGGACTCTTCAAAGACACCTGCACGTAGGGGGCCGCTGGGGTGTCTGGGCAGGGGCTTCCCCCACATCCAGCTCTCCGGCACACCCCCGACCCTAGGCCCCACAGGCCACAGGGATGGCTCCAGGGTAGCGGGGGAAGGGCCACCCCACCCTCCTCCCTACCTCTCTGGCTTTGCCTGAATCCTGAGTAGCAGAGGCGGCCCAGTGATAATTCCTGGGGTTCAGTTGGGTGCGTTTCCTACAAGGAGAAGGTGGGAACACTAGCCGCTAAGTTGGGGGGCTGGGGCCCTATGCAGGGCAGGACCCCCACCTGTGGATGGTGACACAGGTCCCGTGATCCAGTTCCCTTTGGTGGGTGGGGAGCAGATCCCTAAGCTCAGGGGTGCAGGTCCCCTATTGGGGGTGCCGGGGAAGCAGCTCCCACCCTGCCCCCCCTTAAAAACGGTGCCCGAGGCCAGGTCCCCTCCAGGGCGGGAGGCAGCCCGGCCCTGCCTCCCCAGCTGCACTCCCTCCGGCTGTTCCAGGCGCCCTCAGTCCCCAGGGCCTGTGCAGACCCAGGGATTTCCTCCAAGCGGGGAGCCAGCCGAGCAGCTGCACGCCCCGGGGAGGGGCCGGGGAGGCCGAGTCCTGCCAGCACTGGGGCGGGATGGGCGTGGCTGGGCAGGGGAGGAGGGCTGTCGCCACGCGGTCCTCCTGCCCTTCTGCCTGGGAACCTGCATCTGGGGCTGGGGGGGGCGGCACTGCGGGGCACAGGGCTGGTGCCCCAGGGGCCAAGGTGGGCCGTGGGCTCAGGCAGTGCCAGGAGTGGGCGGGGCCTGCACGTGGACTCCTGAACGTCTGCCCGGGCCTGGACCGTGGGGCCATGTCAGAAGGGGCTTCCACAGCTGCATGGGGGCTGAGGAGCTGGGAGTCCACCCCCACCCCTGGGCTCAGCAGCCCAGGCCCCTCCAGGGCAGTCACCCTCAGTCCACACAGCCCAGGGCTCAGTGAGGTCAAGTTCTCAGGGCAGGCTGCGGCCGCTGCTGTCTTACGGGGCAGAGGGGGCAGCCCCATTGTGTCCCCCGATGAACTCCCATCCCTGGGAGAGCCAGCAGGGCCAGACTCCGGGGCCACCCTGCCCTCCTCTGCTGCCGGCCGCACCACTGCCAGGGTGGGTCCTCCTGAAGGGCCGGGTCCCGGTTGTCCCGCCATCCACTCTGCGGGCCTCTTGGAGTGTCTACTTAGCCCTGGGGCCTGGGCTGGGGCAAGGCCGGCCGACCCAGGGCTGCTCAGGGCAGGGGAACGAGACGCGAGTGTCCCAGGGTCAGCGCAGGACCCAGCGTCCTGAGTGTGGCTCGCCCCCAGGCTACAGGAAGTTAAGGACCCCGCCCTGGAGGTCACAGAGCCAGGCTAGGGGTGGCCCTGCTGGGCTGCCGGTCTTAGGACCTGCTGGGACGGTGCTTGGCCAGCATGGAGCTGGGTTGGCAGGTAGGGGATGCTGAGACGGGGATGGTCCCACCCTGGGCTCCTCGGACCCGTGAGGCAGCCTCCAGCGCTGCCCCTCCTCCCCTGCACGGCTTCCCACCCCCACAGACCTGCCCTGTGGCCTTGGGCCGGGACCAGCCCCGGGGCCCTGGGAGGCACTGTGCTCAGCGGGGCGGGGGCTCCGGCCACCTCAGGGGGCAGGATGGGGGTTCAGTGAGGATGTGGCCAGGGCCACCCTCACCCTCAAGGGGTGGCCTGGGGCCGCCGCCCTGTCGTCTCTGCCTGGCCCCGAACACCGGCTCTGGGAGCGACCGCCCTGCAGCCTGTGTGCGGGGCCCTGCCGTGACCTGAGCTGTCGAGCAGCCTTTCCCTGGGTGCTGTGCTGGCCCCTGTCCCCATCCTGTGACGAGGAAGCACCGCTGGGGTTGTGGTCCCCCCAGGCCCCTGGGAGCTCAGATCCTGCCCCTGAAGGCGGCTGTGGGGGAGCCCCCATGGGGGCGCGGCTTCTCCCTGCTGAAGCAGCTGCTGAAGAGTGTCAGGCCTGCCCAGTGACAGGGGGGCCCAGGTCTCTCGGAGGGAATGCAGGGCGGGCAGGGCCGTGAATCACCGTGAGGGCCCCGTTGCCGGGGGTGGAACCCCTGCCGCCCCTGGGCCTTCGGACAGGTGCTCAGCTGCCCGGCCCAGCTTCCTCACCTAAGGAATGGGGCACACACAGCTACGGGGGGGCTGGCATAGAGAACAGGACGGTGCCTCGTGCGGTGCCGTCAACGCAGCCTGGGGCCTGGGAAGGCACCGGAGCTCCATGGATGGACACCAGCTCTCAGCGCCCCGCGCTCTGCGAGGGGAAGGCCAGGAGCGTCCCGTGGAGATAAAGGGAGCCTTTGAGCGGCGTGGTCAGAGCCTTAGGGTGCCAGCGCTGGCCACAGTGGGCCTGGCTGACCTGGGTCTGCCCCCCAGGTGGGTGGGACTCTTGAGGGGCTGGCGTAGGCTCGGGCTTTGTCTGGGCGGGCCCTGGGGCCTGGACACCTGAGCTGAGCATTTCAGGGCGACCCGGCGGGAGCAGCCGATCTCCCCAGCAGCTGAGCCCCGCGGCAAGGCTGGTAGAACGATCTGGCCGAAACGCCGATCTTAATAGCAAAACCACTTCTTTCGAGGGAAAACATGATCCCAGCCAGCCGGCGGTCCGCGCGGGGCCTGGGAAGGGAGGATTCCGGAGACTCGGCCCTCGCGTCGCCGCCTCCCCGGCTGCGAAGTCATTCAACTCCGATAACATAAACATCCCCTCTCCGCGCTCTCAGCAGTGAAAGGTTCCCGAGATGGGAAATGCAGGCGGCTTGGAGAGCGCTTTGTCCCGATAAAATTGTCAGAAGCTCGAAGGCCCGGGAGAAGCCGGCGCAGACGAGTCTCCTGCTCAAAGCCACTTCGCACCTCTGGGGCCGAAGCCCGGTGTCCGCGGGCGGTCAGCCGCTGGAGCAGGGCGGCTGAGGGATCTGGCACGGGGCGGGCGGGGGAGCCGCAGACTCTGATGCAAGGGCTTTATTCACGTCTGGCCCAGGGCTCTGTCCCACGCAGGGGAATTTGTGAGGGGTTCCTCCATCCCTTGTCTCTCCTGGCTGCCAGACCATCAGTGGGAGACACAGGTCTTGGGGACCAGCCCCTGCAACCCCTTTGGATCCCGCCGTCTGAGATTGGCCTGGTGCCAGCTCTGAGGCCCCTGTGCAGCCTCAGCTCAGGCTGGCTGGGGAGGACCCTTCAGGGTTGCCTGGCACGTCCTTCTCTCTCTCTCCGGTGCCCATGGCACACAGGACCCTACCCCTGCATGTGTCCAGGGCAGACATCACTAATCGAGCCCTGCACTCCCCCCACCCTTCGCAGCAGGGCCCTCCAGGCAGCTGTGGGTGATCTGGTGGCTCAGGCCTGAGAGACCCACAGACCCACCCCCTTCTGTGCCCAGACAACCACAGCTGATGGGCAGCCTGGCCCCGGGAAGAAGAGAGGGCTTCCTGCTTCCCCAGAGCTCCGCCTCGGGTCCGCCCTCCCCACTGGCGGGAGCCATCCGGACCTGCTCCGACCTGCTCCGCACTCGCCTTGGGAGGCGCTTCTGTGCACCGGAGATCCCCCCTCCTCCCCCCACAGCCCTGGGTCTGGATGCGGGGGCGGGGATTTAGATGTGGCGGGTGCAGACACCACCGCCTTGTCAGCCTCTGTCGCTCCGGGATAAGAGCATGAGCAGGGCCCGTCGGCCCCCTGGACCCTGACACCCCTGGCCGGGCCAACGCCTCCCTGGGGCCCCACACCGTCTCCCTTTCTCCTTTCTCATAAGGACCCTTTCACCCCAATCCTGCATGACCTCATCCTAACTGGTTAAATTGGCAAAGATGGCGGAGCGCAGTGACTCACGCCTGTCATCCCAGCACTTTGGGAGGCCGAGGCAGGCGGATCACCTGAGATCAGGAGCTCGAGACCATCCTGGCCAACATGGAGAAACCCCGTCTACTGAAAATACAAAGCTTAGCCGGGCGTGGTGGTGGCACCTGTGGTCCCCGCTACTCAGGAGGCTGAGGCAGGAGAATCGCTTGAACCTGGGAGGCGGAAGTTGCAGTGAGCCAAGGTCATGTCACTGCACTCCAGCCTGGTGACAGAGGGAGGCTCCATTTCCAAATAAATAAGTAAATGTGCTAAGACCATCTCCGCGTGAGATCACTCGCTGAGGCTCTGGGTGGGTGTGAATCTAGAGGACGTAGCTAAGCCCAGGACGGGCACCAGCTGTAGCAGCGCAGCTGCTGGGCGCCCAGCCTGACTCGCACCCACCCCGGCAGGTCCCCCGGGGCCCTGGCCCCTCCAACATGCGCTGGGGGCTCTAGCCATGTCCCTGGGGGAGTCCTTGACCTGGCTCTCCCATGCTAGGGTCTAGTCAGGATGGTGGCTGCACCCCATCCCTGGAGCACGTTCACTAGGCCCTGGCGGGGGCCCTGGCACAAGTTGGGGAGGGCTCCCGGCCAGAGGAGGGTTAGGGAGTGAAGGCGGTGATGGGTCCAGCAGGCAGGAGGGAGGGCAGGGCAGGGCAGGGGAGGGGTGACAAGGCTGGAAGCGGGAGGAAGCAGGAGGGAAGACATGATATCCACAGCTGGGGGGTGGAGGAGGGGTCGGAAAGGTGACTCGCTGGTATGGAGCATCAGGTGCCCTCCGCTGTGGCCACAGACTGCCGGGGGATTGGTCAGCCTCACATCAGGGCATGGAGTTTGGCCGGGCAGGGCTGGACACACTCCAGGAGTACCCCAACTGCGGGGTGGGTCCCCAGGATCTAGCCAGAGGTGCAGCTGTCACCCGGCTGATGCAGGTTCACCAATGGCTGCTGTGGCTCAGGCGTCCCTCTCCTGCCACGCTGGGGACACAGTGGACACAGGCTCTCGGGTCAGTGAGGACAGAGGGTGTCGGAGCCTCCAGGAGGCCGCGCCTGGGCGGTGGCACAGGTGGAAGGGCAGGGAACGGTGTGTGTGCGGCCGTGCACTGTGGGTCTGGTGAGTGTGGCTAAGGGGCACAGCCGCTGCCAACATGGGCTGCAGTGAGCGTTCAGCCCACAGGGCCACAGGCCGGTCACCAGGGACCTGGCCTCTGCTATCCAGAGGCCCGAGGACCCCAACACCAGTCCCAGCCCAGGAGAAAGACAGGGCAGATGAGGGCAGGAGCCCCCGTATCCCTGGGACCCATCCTTGGCAGCCTGGCCGGGCTGCGGGGGCACACCTGCTCTGGGGGAGGTGGGGGGCTCTTCCGGGCCTGCAGCTGTTGGCCCTGAGAACAGACGCAGCCTCCCCGGCAACAGCTGGGCCGGAGGCTTGGGAGCCAGGAGAGACCAGAGCCCAGGCTGGCCTGGCCCCCACCAGGGATCGGTTACCTCGGCTGCAGATGCCAGTCGGGGGGACTTGAGGGGGGTGAGCGCCAGGCTGGGGTGGGCAGGCGATGCAGTGTCCCAACCCAGGCCTGGGCAAAGGATGAGCCAGCCCCACCTCTGTCCGCTCAGCTCTCCAAAGGGGCTGTCGTCTTGCTCAGCACAAGACACTGACCCCGGGATGTCACCGCCTGCCACTGCCCAGGCCTCCCTCAGAATCCTGCCACTGCCCAGGCCCCCCCTCAGAATCCCTGCTTAGTGACCACGATCACCCATGCCCCTGCTACTGACCCCGGGCAGAGCAAGAGTCCCATCACCCGGCAGGTGCAGGCTGGGCCGGGTGGGGTCCCAGGAAGGTTCACGCTTGGGGGGCCCCAGCACCCAGACAGTTGGGGGGGCCAGGGAGGAGCTGCCCTGCCAGGCACAGCGCGGTCACCGCAGGCCTCTCGATGGGTTTGCCTCGGTAGGTGCTCAGCAAATGCCAGGGTGGGCTCTCAAGCACCCACGTGGGGAAGTGCTAACCATGGTTTTGCCGCCTGCCTTGGATTCAGGAAGTTGGGGCAGCACCGCGCCCCTCCCCCCTGGCCCTGGGCGGGCCTCAGCCACCACCTCTCTCTTTCTGGGGCTCTGACTCCCAGCATCGCATCCAGCAGCGGGGGACCTGGCCTCCCCCAAGGTCTGGGAGTGGCCAGCTGCCAGGTGAGGCAGGCTCAGGCCAGGGTCAGGTGCGGATTGGAGGCCCCTGCGGCAGCTGAGTCCCGCCCCTCCCAGTCCTTCCCGCCCTCCTGGTCTGCCTAGGCGGCCACCGGTCCCTGAGGGGCCCAGTGAGGACAGGCTGGAGGTGGACACTGAGGGGGCTGACGGGCCTGGGGCAGGCTGGCCGGGACACCCACCCTGGGAAGGATGACACCCGCTTTCTCCCTGCCTGAGGCGGGGGGTGAGGGTCAGATGCCGGCACCATGTCTGATTTCTCGTTTCCCCAAAAAGCCTGCAGACCCTCTCCGAATCCCTCCAGCAGTGCTGGGCGGGGACACCCCACACACAAAGGGCCGAGAAGGCACAGCCTGACGTGTGGGCAGCCCTGGTGTCTCCAGGCTGGAGTGCTGTCCGCCTGCCCACCTGGCCGTGGTCCCCAACAGCCGGTTCAGCAAAGGACAGGCAGACCCTGCAGGCCAAGGACACGCTGGCCCGGCCGGTGCGGGGCCAGGCGGCCGGCTTGCCAGGATCTGGGGGTTTGGAGCCAGCTGCTGTGGCAGGTGTGGCTGGCCTGGCCAGGCGAGTCCCTCCGCCGGGAGGGTCACCCACCAGCTGCTGGAGGGTGTGGGGCAGCCGGCCTGGCCACTTGCCGGGCAGCAAAGCCAGCAGAGGGTGAGTGGGGCCGGGGAAGGCGGGAGGCTCCCTGTCCTACCCCCAGGGTCCAGCGTCCCTGGGCTCTGCAACCTGGCCAGGAAGGTCAGCCGGCCGGTTCTGGGCCCTGGGTCTCGGCCTGGGAAGGCCCTCACCACCGCGCAGGGGGAGCAGCGGCATGGGACACCCCCCACTCCCCTGTCCTCTGGCGTGGGACCCCCGCCAGGCGCCGCCAGGAGCCTTGGGAACTGCTCGTGTGCCCCCCAGTGGCCAGTGCCGGCCATGCGCCGCCTGATTCTGCAGAAGCTGATGGGGGTCCTGGGGAGGGAGCTGAGGCCCGGGGCGGGCGCTGCACGGGGCTGTGGTCCTCTCAGAACACGGGAGCGGAGGGCAGCTCTGAAGTCTCCTTGGTCAGGGAGCTGGTTTGCAGAGCTGCAGGGGAGGAGGGGGCCGGGAGGTTGCTTGTGGCAGGGGTCGGCAAATCAGGCCCTGCCAAGAGTCTGAGGGCCAGTGGGGGACGGAAGGAGCCCACACAGGTGTTCAGAGACGGTTCCCGCGGTGCCCGGGCCCAACCTTTCTGAGGACGGAGATGGAGCGGAGGCGCCTCAGGGATGCCCACCCCGTGGTGGTGTAAGAGCCGCTGTGCACACCCCGGCTCTGGTGAGGCAGTGCCCCGGTGTTAACAGCCATGCCCAGCACATCAGGTGCAAGCGGCTCCCCACGGGCCCTGGCCTGTGGCAGGGAAGCTAAGCTCAGGCCGGGAATGGGCTGCAGGGGCTGTGGCTTGCAGAGTGAGGGTCGGTCGGGGGTGCTGGGGCTGCTGTTGGGTGGCCAGGCCCTGCCGGAGAGCCCGGTCACGGGAACCAAGGCCAGAGGGTAGCCTGCCTTGTCAGGGCCCTGCTCTCACACCCATCTACCCGAGGGCCAGCACTGGGGCAGGTCCCCAAGGGCAGACAGAGGGATGACCTGGTAAAGGTAGCCCTGTGTCACCCCTCCTCTACTGTCCATGCTGCACACACCTCGATGAAACAGGACATTTTCCTTGACCCCTTCGTGGACCCCGTGACAGGGGTGCCTCGCTCACTCAGCCCATAGCTCTCAGCCCCTCAAGGCAGCAGGAGCATGCAGGTGAGCGGGTCAGGAGCGGGAGCGAACTCCTGGGCACAGCAGGAGCAGAGCTCTGTGCCGTCCTGTGGCAGCGTCTAGGGGAGTGCCTGCGACCCCTGAAGCCCGGAGGGTGAGTGTTACGGTGCATTTAGCTTTGCTGTCCGAGGGTGGCTGGAGTGTGTTGTCCGCTCAGTGGACCCTCTGCCTTTTCTCAAGGGCCAACGGTCAGTGTGACAGCTTTCTGTACCCCACGCGCTCCTTCAACATCGGGAGATGCCAGGTTGCATGAAGGAATTGAAGACAGTAAATTCAGGGGATTTTATTGCCGACGGAAGTGGCTCTCAGAGGGAGGGGGGGCTGGAGAGGGGATGGAATGGGAAGGTGATGGGCCCTTCAAGTCCTGCCGCCTCCAGCCAGATTCTTCCCCGAATCCCGCCATCAAGCTGTCCCTCTGAAGTCGCACTGCTCCTCTCTGATGTCAAACTGCAGTCTCCGAGGTGCAGCTGCTTCTCCTCTTCTCCCCTTCTCTGCTGTCTGCCAGTCAGGCCAGGGGCTTTTATGGGTACAGGATGGGGGTGGGCGGGGCAGGGGTGGTTTTGGAAAAGGCAGCATTGGAGCAGGAAAATAGGAATGCATGTTCTCACTGGAGGCTGCGGTTCCAGGCTTGGGGGGGGGGGCTTCACCAGGAACCCCGCCTTTCCCTGCCTAGATTTTCTCTGCCTCCTGTCCCTATCACTGAGGGCCTGTGAGGCTGATGGCATCCATCCCCAAACAAGGGCTGGCCCGGGCAGGGCTGTCAGGGCACCAGGGGCGGGGCCTGCCAATGCAGAGTCCCCGAGAGAGAGACAGACTGGGCCTGGGGGCAGGCCCATGGCAGGGCTTTCCTGGAAGCACCTGGCAGACTGGGCGGGGGGGGACGTCATTGTGACCCCGTATTGCTGAGGACACGAGGCTCAGAGCGGTTGACCGGCCGGCCGAGGCCGCACAGCAGAGCTGCTGAGAGTGGGTCCCTGCCAGGCGGTGGGGTCTCTGGGACCCCGGCTCTCACTTCCTGTGCCCCCACGCCAGTTCGGGACCAGGCCTGAGAGCCGCCCAAGCCCGACCTCACGCAGGGTCCACTGTGCCCACCAGATGGCGCCAGAGGCCGGCGGTCGTGGGGCCGCGGTTCCAACGCAGACCGTCTGGTGGGGGCTGCTCTGAGCCCTCCGGCCAGTCCGGCCCCTCCTCGAGGGCCCCCGGGGTTGGGGCCTGGCGGGGAGAGACCCAGGTGTGGTGGAGCTGGGGCGTCCAGCGCTGGGCAGTGGGCAGCCTGTGCCTGGAGACCCCAGGGGGCACGCCACCAGGTGGACAGGGAGGCCGGTCCCCTCCGGGAGCCCCCACTTTCTGAGGTGGCCTTGAGCTCCCGCTGCCGTCTCTTCTGCCCCACACCCTATCCCCTGTTTCGCTGCCCGGGTGGGGTCCAGGCAGGGACGGAGCAGGGTCCCCCCGCCCTAGAGCTGGGAGGAGGGGGTGGGGCGTCACTGGCGTGGGGTCCAGGCAGACTCGGTTCACAGGGGACGTGGGGGCCAGGGTGAGGACCCCTGGGGGACAGGTTGGGAGTGAGTGAGGCGGGGAGCCTGGCCAGCAGACCCTCCCTCCCCACCTGGAGTCTCGGCTCCCATCAGCCCCACTTCCCGCTTGCTGTGTCCAGCCTCTACCTGCCTCTGCCCAATGCCACCATTTGTCTCTTCGGCCAAAGCCCCTGTCCCTGTGACATTATAACAGGAGCTGTGCGGGGTCCCAGGGAGGCTGGCCTTGAACTTGTCCAAGAAGGCCCTGAGCCCCCAGCTGCCACATCCTGACAGCCTCATGTGAAGGGAAGGGGTCACAGTCCCAGCCTAAGAGAGGGGGCTGCTGGCTCCCCTCCCCTGTCCTGTCCGCCCCAACCTGCCTGGGAGCCCCCCTCAGAGATGGCTTGGGGGCCTCAGCCCAGTCACCCAGGTTGCTGCCCCAGGAAACTGCCTCTGGCCCCTATCAGTGCCCAGCAGCGTCCCGGGACATTCCAGGGGCAGGAAGTAGGGGCGGAGGCTTCACACCTGCATCTCTTCTGCATGTCTCGGGAGCCTCTTTGGACACTTCATAGGGCTGGAGGAGTTGTTGTTTTTCAGACGGAGTCTCACTCTGTCACTCAGGTTGGAGTGCCGTGGCCCAATCTCGGCTCACTACAACCTCCACTTCCCAGGTTCAAGCGATTCTCCTGCCTCAGCCTCCTGAGTAGCTGGGACTACAGGCATGTGTCACCATACCCGGCTAATTTTTTGTACTTTTAGTAGAGATGGGGTTTCACCATGTTGGTTAGGCTGGTCTTGAACTCCTGACCTCAAGCAATCTGTCCACCTCAGCCTCCTAAAGTGCTGGGATTAAAGGCATGAGCCACCACATCTGGCCTGTCCCCCATGCTGGAGCATAGTGACACAGTCACAACTCACTGCAACCTCAAACTCCTGGGCTCAAGGGATCCTCCCAGCTCAGCCTCCCCAGTGCTGGGGCTACAGGTGTATGCCACCATGCCAGCTAATTCTTTAAATTTTTTGCAGAGATAGGGGCCAGGAGGGTGCACGTTTGCCTTTGCTGGAGCCTGGGTGGTCGTCATGTCCTGGAACAAGGCCCCAAGTCCCCTTCCCCGTCTATGGGTTGCCAGTGGTGCCCCATCCATGCCCTGGTGAGAGGCAGCACCCAAGGGTACAGGCCCAGGCATCAGCTTTGGGTCTGAACCCCAGCCCAGCCCCTGTTAGCTGCGTGGCTGAAGGTGGGTGGGAGTTACAGCTGCCTTGAACCCTGAGGACCACATGGGAAAACAGGCGCCGTAGTCGTGAAGGGATCAGCGGAAATGCGGGTTCTCCTTGCAGTCATTGCTGTGTTGGTCTGGCAGCCCCGCACCACATCCGAGGTCTTGAAGACCCTACGCCCAGGCCGGGCTGAATAGGACAGACCTCAAAGAGCCGGTCCCCAGATCCGGCCACCAGCGCCCAGGCCCGATTCCTCCCCCTCCAGCCAGTCAGTGCCTGAGCAAGACGGGAGCAGGTGCAACGCCCCGCCTTCCCAGGAGGCAGGCAGATGAGGACCCGTCTACACCCAGTCCACAGGGAGGGGTTGTGACAATGCTGTGGCTTTCTGTGGGAGACTCGGCCAGTGTCCTCTGGGGCCCAGGGGTTGAGGTTTCAGCACCCGGGGCTGGGGAGGGAGGGTCGGGGAGCCTCCATCTGGTGCCATCGGCGTCCACTCCTCGGATTCGGCATGGGAGCGTTTGCAAGCCCTGGGCACACGTGGGTGACGTGGGTGGCCCTACAGGGAGGAGACTCAGCCGCCGCCTCTGGCCAGCGTCCCTAATGAAATTACAGATGGCGTCTCTTAACGGCCTCCGGAAACAGCAGAGAGGCCCCCAGAGCTAATGTGCAAATGAATTGCTCATCAGGCGCTGACCGCACAATCCTGCTGGGACCGAGCCCAGGCCGGGGCCCCACGGCCACCCCTCAGGGCCTGGCTCTGCTGGAGGAAGCCTGGCTTTTGGGAGGGGTCTCGGGTGCCCCCTCCAAGGAGCCCAGCAACCTGGCAGGTGGGGGTGGGCGCCGCCCCTCCCACAGGACTGCATCACCTGGGCAATCAGCTGCCTCTCCCTGCTCTGGGGCCCCCAGGTGGTCCTCATGGAGGGGTGGGTGGGACTGAGGCCCGAGCCCCGGGGCTGGGAGGAGCTCACTGGAGAGCGCCGTAGCCCAGGGGTCACTGCAGCCGGCTGGGAGGTTGAAGTCCTCACCGCAGCACTCAGAGGCTGGTGGAGTGGGTTGAATTGAGCCCCTCCAAAAAGACAAGATGAAGTCCCTCCCACCCACTGGTTCCTGCGAGCACTGGAAACGGAGCCTTTACAGACGATGGAGCTGAGATGAGGTCGTACTGGGTATGTCCCAAATGCAGTGACTGAGACTTTATGACCACAGGGAGAAGTTGGCCACGTGATGCCGGAGGTAGGGACTAGGGAGAGGCCGCGAGCCCAGGATGCCACGGCTGGCCGGTGATGTGGGCCCTGCCCTGGAGGTCTCAGAGGGAGCGTGGCCCTGCAGACAACCTGCCCTCAGGCTTGCGGCCCCAGGGCTGGCGGGACGGCGTTGCTGTGGTTTTAGCCTCCGGTCTGTGGCTCTTGGTTATGGCAGTCCTGGGAGACTGCCCCGGGGTGACTGGACAGGCCTCCAGCGTCCCGGGTGCACTTTTCCCGCCAGCCCCGCCACGGGGTGCGTAGGTTCGCGATGGCGCTTACGCTGGGGAGCTGCACCAGCTGCTCCTCTCCTTGCTGTGGCTGACGGGGTGGTCCCAGCTGCAGCTCCCGCCCTGGCTCCTCGAGGCCTTGCAGCCTTCCTGGCACCTCCTGGGCTCTCAGGGCCTCTGGTCACCCTGTGGGTGCCGATTCTATCAGGTCAAACACTGATCGTGCTTTCAGAGGCTGTGGCCCACATGTGTGACTTGGGGCTGGCCAGGCCCAGAGCTGATCCCAGGCCAGGGACAGCAGCAGTGGCAGGTTGGCGCCCACCCCGTGTCCCTCCCAGGGCCTGGCTGTGGGAGTTGAGGGGATATGTCTGTGGCCTCTGTGGCCTGTGTTCTGGAAACGTGGTCTGAGTCTGGAGGTCCACGCCCAGTGGTGTGGCACCTGGGCACCTCTGTCGCCCACCCCAGCCTGCAGCCAGCATGTCCTCCTGATGGGGCAGCGAGGGGACCCGGTCTTTGTTGGGTGCCCGTGGCAGGCTGAGAAGCAAGGATCTTCAGGGAGAAAGTTTGGGGGTGGCCCCAGGACACACCTGTCACTGAGGGGTGCTGTGAAGGGAAGGTGGATGCCACTGGGCCGCAGTGAGCAGGTCACCGCTGTGGGCCACATGCTCAGTCCCCTGGGGCCCCTGGGAGGCAGCACCCAGAGCTGTCCCCACCCTAGGGAAGTGGCTGGGCTGTGGTGGCTGCACCCCAGGGAGCCAACTCCCCACACTCCTGGCTGGTCCCACGTCCAGGCCAGGCCTCCTGTGGTCAGAGACGGCCAGAGTCACAGGGGTGGCAGGAAGTGGCCACAGTACGATCAGGAGCAGGTGGCGTCTGCTTCACAGGCCAGAGTGTGGCTTTCCTGCCCCTGCCAGGCTCTGCCGTGTGGGTCCCAGGAAGCTGGCTCCCGATTCCATGAGCAGCCCTGGGATCCGGGGCCTCAGATCCCCCAAGTCGGCTGTGGCTGGGCGGGCCGGGGGCCCCACGGGGTCCTCCCTGCCTGATGCCAGAGAAGGGAAGGGCTGAGTGAACGAAGTCCGAGGGGGAAGGGGGTGCACTCGGGCTCATGGGATGGCCAAGAGCAGAGACCCCACCCCGGCCAAGCGCACGCACTGGCTGCGTCAGCAAGGTGGCGGGGGTGGCCGGGTTGCCGGTCGCTGGCCTGGACACCTGGGGGGCATTTTGCCATCCTTGGGGCCAGCAGGCTTTGGACCCCCAAGGCTCTGGGTGTGGAATGTGACCCCTCATACCAGGTGGCGGCAGCTGGGCTGCGAGGGGCAGGCAGTGGCTGCCTGGGTGGGGACCTGCTTGTCCTTTGACGAGGAGCCTGCACCTCATTTATGCCCCTGCCTGGACCCTTGGCGAGGCATCTGGGCCCAGCCTGGCAGGGCCCCGAGTTTGTGTGTGTAGGGGTGTGGCCTCCGGGGGTCAGTGGACCCTGGTAGGCACTGGTCACAGGTGAGCCGGGGCCACAGTCCTCACTCCTACTTGGCTGCAGGTCACCGAGCGCCCCGCTTCTCCACCAAAGCACAGCCACGCCCCACCTCGCGTCCTGCTGACTTAAGACTCTTCTGGAATGAGGAATTCCCTCCAAACACCGTGAGGCGTTCAGATTCCAAATGAAATGGCTGATGAATCACTAAACTTCCACATATTCGGAAAAAGGCACCTATTTGCGTCTGATGAGCGAAGTGCACTTTTTTATTGAGTTAAAAGTTGATTGAGGCAAACAAATCAAGGAAAATGGGCTCCCTTTTCATTTCCCTGGGGCGGCAAATTAAGCGACTTAAGAGAGCTTTGAATGAGTCAACAACAAAATGCATCTAAATGTGGAAATGTGAAGTGTCATCCTGGCTCTGGACACCCGCCGAGGACACGGCCCTGCCTCCCACCCTGGGAAGCTGGGGGCCGTGGAGGACCCCGGCCTGGCCACGTGGACATCCGGCCGTATCCCGAATTCTCCAAGGGAAGTTGGGGTCCCCAGCAAGCCTGTCCAGATTAGCCAGGATGAAGAGCTTCGGGAATCAACAGAAATGGAGCTGCCGGGCGGGGTGGCTCACGCCGGCCATCCTGGCACTCTGGGAGGCCAAGGC
Source organism: Sapajus apella (assembly GCF_009761245.1). Taxonomy (NCBI): domain Eukaryota; kingdom Metazoa; phylum Chordata; class Mammalia; order Primates; family Cebidae; genus Sapajus; species Sapajus apella. Next base: position 1,005,892 of record NW_022437132.1, read on the forward strand.
AGGAGGATGGCTTGAGCCTAAGAATCCAAGGCCAGCCTGGGCCACACAAGGAGACCCCCATCTCTAAAAAGATTTTAAAAACTTAGCCAGGCCTGGTGGTACCTGTAGTCCCAGTTACTGGGGAGGCTGAGGTGGGAGGATCGCTTGATCCAAAGTGTTAGAGGCTGCAGTGAACTATGACCGCGCCAACGCACTCCAGCGACATGGAATTTTTAGGAGAGACGGGGTTTTGCCATGTTGGCCAGGCTGGTCTTGAACTCCTGACCTCGTGTGATCTGCCTGCCCCGGCCTCCCGACAGTGCTGGGGTCACAGGAGCGAGCCGCCTGGCCGGTCTCCGTGTTTGATAGCAGTGTGAGACAGTCACAGCGGCACACCTGGGAACGCCCCTACGGCAGACGCGCCTGACGGGGGTTGGGGTTCCCGGCTAGGGAATCTGGGAGGAGCCAGACGAGGCTCCAGGTCTGATCTGTGAGGAGCATCTGAGCCTCGGCCTGTCCGCCGGGGATTGAGACCCTTTGTTTTGGGTTAATGGAGGCTGCCGGTGAGGCTGTTGGGGGAGAGAGCTAAGTGCAATGCAGTAGGAAGGGCGGGAGTTTTTCTGGGGTTGCGGCTCTTCCGCCCCGCCCGCTGCCGCTGGCTCCTCTCCCCTGTGTGTAGCCTCCTCTAGGACCCCATGTCTGGATCCTGGCTCCGGTCTCTTCTCCAACCTCATGAGCCTGGCGCTGTCCCCACCGGAGCCAATAGGGGTTCAGCACAGCCCCCCAGCTCCCTCTGTCTCTGGATGAGTTGGCTGCTGGAACTTCCTAGGCAAGAACGCCCACAGTCTTTGGCGGCACACAGGGTCTGGATCCTGGCTGTGCCCCCTCCCCCAGTGAGCTCCTGCGGGACTGATGGCCAGAGGGGGCCCTGTCAGCCCTGCACCACCGCTCCCGCCATCAGCCACCCTGAGTTCTGGGCAGGGGTCTCCTGGCCACAGCCCACCCACCCCCAGAGCATCCAATGAGGCGTCACCCACCTGGGATGCTGCTGAGGTCAAGCGGGGCACCAGGAGGCTTAGCAGCTGCCAGGAGCCATGGGAACCGGATGGTGGCTGGACGGGCTCTGCCGGGACCCCACCCTGGTGTGACCTGTAACATGCCCGCTGTACCATGACACCTTCTTCACTGACTGTCTGTGTGGCCACGAGGGCTGCCCTTTGCAGGTCCGTTCCCAAAGCCCAGCCCTAGGTCAGCACTGGGCTCGCCTGGCCCCCCTCTGCGGACACCGCCGCTGTCTGTACTGTGGTTGTTAATAGTCTCTGCGTCACGTGGCTGTTAATTTTGGAAGCCCGCCCCCTTCCTCCTCCCGCCACGGTCCTGCCTTCACACCCTGCTGCCTGAGCCAGCACCCACGGCTGTACCAGATGCTGGGTTTGGCCCCAGCTGAGGGGCTGGTGTCCCGCACACAGGCAGGACACTCTGTCCCCCGCACCTGGGCCAGTCCCCAGCGCCGAGCGATGCCTGTGAGCCTGTGTGGGGTGGGGCCCTCAGCACTGCCCCTGCCTCCCATCCTGAAGGCTGGGTGGCCTGGGAAGCTGCATTTTAATGAGTACTCCATTTTAACAGTGTGCCCACTGGAGCCGAGACCATGGCCAGGAGGGTCAGCCACCCCCAGGGCCCCAGAGCGGGGCTCTGGCCCCTGTAGAAGGTCCCATCCTTGAAACCTTCGGGGGTCTCCCCTTTCTCTCAGGACCCCGGGCCACGCTGTGCCCTTGACTGCGGCAGTGTGCACCTCGCTCCAGATGCCCTGGTGGGAAGCCTCTGCTGCGGGGTCCCCAGCATGCAATCCGCATGACTTCAGGGCGCCCTGTGCTCTTGGGGACGCTCTGCGGGAGGCCCCTGAGGCGCTCAGACACCAGGACACCCCCCAGCCGTGTCCCGGCCACACAGGCCTGCTGTCCCTGCGCCCGTGTGACTGTCTTCTCCTGTCGGAGGCTGGTGACCCGCTGTGCTGTGCTGTGGGGGGCTGATCTCTGACCTCCCCTCTCGGTGCAGTGCCGTGCTGCCTGCCATGCCAGCCAGGGCCTGGAGGGGCATGTGCACCATGTTTACTGGGACCCTGCTGTGCACCAGACAGGGGGAGAAGTCAAGGCCCGCTAGGCCCGTGGCCTCCAGTGAGCATCCGCAGGCTGCAGGGGGTGGCAGTCGGTGGAACAAGTGTGGGGCGGCCGGGCTTCCGGGAGGGTCACTTGAGCTGCCGGGGGGGCTACCTGCAGAAAGGGAGGTGGGGTGCACTGGGTGGGGGCGGCCAGGGCAGAGGCCAGGTGCTCAGAGGGTGATGGGGGCAGCAGGGCCCTTCAGAGAAGTGGAGGGAGGGCGCTCCCGGCCACCACCCCCGGGGCCCTGCCCAGTCCAGAGACTAGGACGAGAGGCCTCCTGGGTGTTCCAGGTGAGCTGGAGTCAGCCTCTGTCGCTTTTGAATAATCACAGGGGAGCCTGAGTGCAGTGACCAAGCCTCCGCCTGCAGGTGGAGGGGCCCGGGCTTTTCGTCCGGGAGGTGCTGGCTTCAGCCTCCAGAGAGGGGTCTCACGGTCCGTGGTACAGGTCACGGCTAGGGGTGGGGTCCCTGGAGAGGGGTCCGAGGACAGTCCCCGCAGAGGCACCCAGCCACCCTCCAGTTGCCATGGCTCCCGGCAGCCACTAATCCCCACAGTGCTGGGCTGGACCTCTGCAGCGTCCCGGGCGGGCGTCACCTTGTTTGATCCGCCTGGGCTGCGTGGACTGAGGCCAGGGGACTCCTGCCCAGAACTCAGGGTGGCTGAGGGTGGGAGGGCCAGGGCAGGCCTCCTCTCAGGCCATCAGGCCCCCAGGAGGGCCCAGGTGCTCAGGGGTGGGAGTGTCCCAGTTTGATGCTGGGAGTGTGAATAAACCCAACGCCCCTCCACCTGCAAGGCTGAACTCCCACTGGGTGCTGGGCCCTGACTCACACTGGACCCTGCACCCGGCGTGCCCAGCAATTCCAGAACAGTGGGAGCCCCAGAACATGAAGGATGGGGGCCCCGGCAGGAGCTGGAGGAACACAGCCAGGGGCGGTGGGAGGTGGAGAAACAGCTGGGGGCTGAGGCCAAACTGCAAGGGTTCGGAGGAGGTGAGGGGCGGGGCAGCAGATGGAGATGGGGGCGGGGTTTAGGGGCCCCGAAGGGATCCTCAGAGGATCTGCCTTGGGAAGCTACTGGGGTGTGTGGCGGGAGGGCGGGGGTGTGGGATTGATCCCAGGTACTTCCAGAGAGGAGGAAAAGGCTTATGGGGTGGATTCTGGGGAGGCGCCCTGGGACCAGCCTGCAGCCTCCCCTGAGGGCCTGGCTGTGGCCCCAGGCTGGGCAGGAGGGGAAGGGACCTGCTTGGCTCTGGGGCTGGAGGTGACAAAGCTGGCAGACAGGGAGACTGAGGGCGTGGACAGCTGGGGTAGAGCCAGCCCCAAGGTGCAGCAGCTTGGGCCCCCCCAGGCATCAGGCCAGGAGAGGCACTTGGCTCCCAGGGGGAGCCCCAAGGGACCCCATGGGCATGGGTGAGTGGGGCACAGGAGAGAGGCTGGTCCAGGCTCGGGCAGCAGCACGGAGAGCCCACACAGGAGCTGGGCTCTAGGCCCCCTTCCGCCGTGTGTCAGTGTATGTGAAGCCACCACTTCCTCACTGGGAGTCCTGAGACAGATCGGCAAGGGCGTCATGTAGGAGATGACCCGGGAAGGAGGCGAGTGGAAGGGAGTGGGGCCTGCATGGTGGGCCTCAATCTCCAGGACACGCCGCCTCCCAGAGCTGTCCCCAGGAACAGCCGGGCCGGGGCAGGTATCTATCAGCTCCCAGCCCCCATACTGCTAAGCCTGGCTCTCGCAGGGGCAGGGAGGCCTCCCCAGGCAGGAGACGCCCCAGGGAAAATGGGGCAAGATGGGGTGAGCTCCAGGGAGCTGGCACTCACGGTTAGGCCAGGGACATGGCATGAGCCGGGGACTGCCACAGGCCCACAATATACCCTGACCCAGGACACCCAGACTTCAGCAGAGCAGAAGACAGAACAGACCGTGCAGCTGACATGTGCTCTGCCCGGACCCCGCAAGGCCCCCGCAGTCACTCAGCCACTCAGGGGCGGGTGCTGCCCCTTGCCGCTCTGCTGCGGCCACCCCGTCACTCCCCTCCCAGCCACAGAGCTGCCCTCTGCCAGGGCCTTTGCGCCTTGCTGTGTCCTCTGCCTGAGTCTACACTCTTGTCCCCTCTTCGGCGTGGACTGTCCTCTGCCCACCCTCGGTGCCCGTTAGTCTCTCCCTTGTCACCTGCTCCTCTCTGCAGCTGTCTTCATCAGGGTCTGAGACCACCTCTGTGGAAATGCTGTGGGTTTGGTCCTTGTCTCTGCCACACTCTCACAGAGCTGGGGCGTCTGCACCTTTGAGTGTGGGCTTGGCACCTGGGAATGCTCAGAAACCGTGTCTTCCCCCATCTCCACCCCATGCGTGGACAGGGCTTGTCTGACCTGCTGGGGAACGATGCCACACTCAAGTGTCCAGGCAGGTGGCCTCCCTGCCCACAGGCCAAATGGGATGTGCAGCCCCTGCCCCTCCCGACACCGGCCCCGCCCAGTCCCGCCCCCCGCCCGCACTGGCCCCGCCCCACCCCGCCGCACTAGCCCCGTCCCGCCCCCTCCCGACACTGGCCCCGCCCCGCCCCCTCCCGACACTGGCCCCGCCCAGTCCCGCCCCCTCCCGACACTGGCCCCGCCCAGTCCCGCCCCCTCCCGACACTGGCCCC
>NW_022437132.1:1010679-1034810 GCF_009761245.1 Sapajus apella
CCCGACACTGGCCCCGCCCAGTCCCGCCCCCTCCCGACACTGGCCCCTCCCAGCCGGCGCCCGCCCGCCCGAGAGCCCAGAACCAGCTCCGCGCGCGGACGCCGGGGCTCCCCAGCCAGAGGGCGCCCCCACCCAGGTGAGTGCCGCCCGCCCCGGTCTCCCCCTCCTGCGCGGGCGACGCCTGCCCTCGGCAGCACGGGGTCCCGCGCTGCTCCGTTATCCCCGCTGGGGCGCTCACCCTGTGTGCGCAGCCCCGGCCCGGGGTCCCGCCCTGCGCCCCTCGCCTGCTGCGCTCGCTGTCCCCCGCGCGCCCTCTGCACACCCGCGGGGCTCTCCTGCCGCCGCCGGGGGTCCCTCCCCTCTCGTTTCCTCCGCTCCCAGACCCTCCATCCCTCCCGTCTCCTGGCTGCGCCCAGCCGGGGCGCTGAGCTCCTGGAAGGCAGCAGGCAGAGGCCAGCACTGCGGTCCTGTGACCTGGCACCCCCAGACGGGTTCCCTGAGACCCAGCACTGGGAGGCTGGGGTGTCACCCCTGCCGGCGGGAACAGAGCCGCCTCCTGTCCGAGGCCCCGCGTGTGTCCGGACCCCTCCAGGCGTCTCCGCCCTCCCCTGAATAGAGAACACGCCCCTGGGGGTGTGTGCCCTGGGCGCTCCTCCCTGACCCCAGGCCTGCCCACCTGCCCGCCCGCTCTCCCCGCCCTGCCATCCTGCCTGGGGCCCCCTCGAGGTGAGAGCCGAGTGCGTGCTGACAGAAGTTTGGGAAGGTTCCAGCCAGGCTGAGCCCTTTCTGAAGGCAGCGATTCCAGGGATGTGGGTGGTGACTGCCAGAGCCTCGGGGGTGGAAACGGGTCAATAGCACCAAGGACAGGGGCCCAGGGTGGATTTCTAGGGCGAGACCTGGCAGGGCTTCCAGGAGTGGAGGGTGGCCTAGGAAGCGTTTGCAGAGCGCAGGGGAGGGGTAGTGCCAGCCTGACCCCTTGCTGCTGCTACTGCTCCAGGCTGGCCCACACCTGCCTCAGTTTTCCCATCCTGGGGAGGGTGTGTGCCCTGACCACAGGCTGCCTGCCATAGGGACAGATGGCGTGTGTAGGGGACGGGTGTATGCAGCCCCTCCAAGCTGCAGCTACATTGCTGCCCCCGTGAAGGACCCGGCTCCCCGACCTCGTGCTGGGCTAACCTGGAAGGGGTTGGCAGGCCACAGGTCTAGCCATGTGGTTCAGGCTGCTTGGGAGGCTGAGGCAGGAGGATCGCCTGAGCACAGGAGGTCGAGGCTGCAGTGAGCTATGATCGCACCGCCGCATTCCAGCCTGGGCAGCAGAGCGAGACGCCATCTCAAAAACAAAAAATCAGGCATTCGGGAATCGTGGGTGCTGTGCTTCTCTGGGGAGCCTGGTGGCTTTCTGGAGGGTGGGGAGAGGCTGGGCTGCTGAGGGCAGCTGTGGGGTCGATTACTGAGCGCCCCGTGTATGCCGACACAGCGCCCAGCACCTTGCACACAGAAGCTCGCTCGGTTTCATCTGCTCTGGTTTGCAGGAGTGGCCTCTGCCAGCAGCTGGGCTCAGAGAAGCCCGGGACTTACCCAGGACCTGGAGTCCGGTGCGGGGCGGTGGGGCAGGGCCGGGATCTGCTCCCAGTGCCGTCAGGCTACATGCTGGCTGCGCAGATCCCTTCCCGGTTGAGGGCTGGAGATCAGAAGTCCCCAGTGCTGGCCACCTCCTGCTGTCCTTGTCCCCCCACCCACAAGGGACAGGGCCATGGGGACAATTTCCCTGTGAATGTGTAATTTTATGACTCAGAAGATGACTGCTTCCGAATAATGGCTCTTGCAGAATTATGTTCCAAGAGTTAGGTACAGCAGTAATGGCCTATTTTTGTTCTTGGCTGCTCTCAAGTCTACCTCTGGAGTTGGAGCCTGGGGGCCGCAGAGCTGGGACCTGGGAGCCCATGGAGCCTCTCACTGGGCTTGGGCAGGGGAATGGCGGCAGAGGAGCCCGAGTAGCTCCTCTGAAGCTACAAACACGGGAATTTGGTTTTAGCTGCTTGGGAGGCTGGGGCAGGAGGCTCACCTGAGCACAGGAGGTTGAGGCTGCAGGGAGCTGGGATCGCATCACAGCTCTCCAGCCTGGGCAACAGAGCGAGACCCCATCTCAAAAGCAAAAACTCAAGCATTCAGGAGCCAGAGGTGCTGGGGACCCAGGGCCTGTTCTGGAGATGGACCGGAGCCCCACAGCCGCCCTCTCCCTGCCCCACCGTCGGTGGCTCCTCTACCTGGCCTCCTTGGTATGGAGGAGTGGGCCAAAGCGCCTCCCCAGGGAGGGCTGAGGCTCAGAGGCCTCAGCAGCTGGGACGCTGTCCCGTCCACCCGGACTCCCACACAGCCCATGGCTGTCTGTAGACCACTGTCCTTCTGGAATGCACGCCCCACAGGCAGCCAGAGGGAGCCGTAAACGTGATGCGTTGAATTTCGGTGCCAGTCCCCAGGGAGTGGAAAATCGCTGGTCCACCGCTGCTGTGGGAGCTTGCTTCCCGGAAGGCCCCTGTCTGAGTCCTCCCGGGAGAGGCCTTGTCCCTGCCAGGAGCAGACGTGGCTGGAGGCTCCAGCCCGACCCCAGCCCAGGAGCTCCTCGGGCAGCAGCTCCAGCAAAACAGAAAATGTCTTTTCCCTCGTGGCTGGGCGGCGCTCTACTGGGTGGGGGTTCTAGGGTGACAGCGCCCTCTCTCTCTGTCTGCCCCCACCCTTTTTCTCTCCCTCCCCACACCCTGCTTCTCCCACCCCCGAGGTTTATATGGAGGCCACTGCCACAGCTATCTAAGTCCTGCCCGTGTGTTTCTGTCCTGTCTCTGGCTGGCTTCCTTGAGGGTTTCTCTTTGCCCGGATGCCGCCGTTGACGGGGATGCTCTTTCATTCCTTTGCGCCGCACAGGACAGGTGGCTCCCAGACGGGACCCTGTCACGCTCTCCCCTGGGACCCCACACAGCCCTCTCCTGACCTTCTGCTGGCACCGTTCCTGCCGATCCATCAACCCTCTTCCAGTCCCCGATTCTCTCTTCGGCGCTGTGCAGACGGGAGCTGCTTCTGACCACTTTTGTAGTTCTTTTTCCCCCATAAATGATTGTATTTTTTTTACATCCAAGATGTGTGATTTTTAAAAATAGGTGCCTGTTCATTTTACTTCTTAGACAGAAGCCAAATTTATTTCCCAGCATTTTTCCGTGCCTTCTCCGTGGATCCCACACGTGTGTAAACATAGGCTAAGCGTACCTATTAGCTGGTTATTTTTATTTCCCCGAGATGAATCCACGGGTGCACCGGCCCTGTTCGTTTTCTGAGTTGTATTTCTCAGCACGTTTGGGCCACGTGCGCCTGGGGATGCTGGTTTCTGGGTTTGCTGGGGACACAGGGCTTTCTCTTTGTGGCTGTCAGCCTTGTGTTCTCGCCCCCCAACTCCCGGCTCTCCTTTCCTTGTCTACCAGATGTCAGTGGCCTCGGCCCAACCCCGCAGCCCCCTGCCAGGACTGTGGCCGTCCCTGGCAGCTGCTGGGGGTGTCCTGTACCTCAGGGGTCACAGCCAGTCAGCTGAGCAGGCCCAGGGCTCCGGACAGCACATGCTGGGGTCACTACGGCCGGCTCCACCCCCACTCAGGCCAGGGTCACCCCAGGGAGGGACCTGTCCCTGGTCTGGATCCTGAGGGGCGCTTTGATTCTCTGCTGGCCACCCCCAGAGTCACAGAGTCCCAGGGTCAACCCAAACGTCCGACCTTCCTCCACCCCACTTGTCGGGGGAGGCACTGATCTTTTTATTTATTCATTTATTTTTGAGACAGAGTCTCACTCTGTTGCCCAGGCTGGACTGGACTGGCCTGATCTCGGCTCACTGCAACCTCCGGCTCCTGGGTTCAAGTGATTCTCCTGCCTCAGCCTCCCGAGTAGCTGGGACTACAGGCACACACCACCACACCTAGCTAATTTTGCGTTTTTTGTAGTGACAGAGTTTCACTATGTTGGCCAGGCTGGACTTGAACTCCTGACCTCAGGCGATCCTCCTGCCTCGACCTCCCAGAGTGCTGGGATTGCAGGTGTGAGCCGCCGCTCCCGGCCTGATGTTCTTTCTGAGAGAGGGTCTCACTCTGTGACCCAGCCTGGAGTGCAGTGGTGCAATCATAGCTCTCTGCAGCCTCCACCTCCTGGGCTCAAATGATCCTCCCTACTCAGCCTCCAGAGTAGCTAGGACTACAGGCGCCCGCCACCACACCTGGCTAGTTTTTGTATTTTTTGTAGAGATGGGGTCTCACCATGTTGCCCAGGCTGGTCTCCAACCCCTGACCTCAGGTGATCTCCCATCTCAGCCTCCCACAGCACTGGGATGACAGGCGTGAGAATCGTTTTTATGACTGATTTCAAACACACAGAAAAACACAAAAACAATATACAAGCCTCGAACCCACAGCTGTTACTATTCCCAGCCCACCCTCCCCCATGTCCCCCCTTTTCTCTCTCTGGGCCACCGTGGCGGGTTCCAGGTCCTAGGAGGGGGCTCCAAGCTCCTACGGGACAGGCAGTGTCAGGCAGCTGGAGCCCCCACACCTGTGCCTGTGACCCGCCCGTGCCCCACGCTGCAGCTTCTCCCTCGGGCCGCCCCACGGTTCCCCCTCCTTCGCCCTGTGCGACTCCTGGGGCTCCACGTGGCTGTTCTGAGTAGTTTGTCTGTTTGCTTCTCTGCAGCTGCCCCGTGGGGAGGCGCGGTGTCTGCCCAGCCCCTGTGCTGTGTCCCCGCCTGGGTTTGCAGATGTCTGTCATTGCCATGGGGGGGACAGGTCCCCACGATGGCCCGGCGAGAGGTGCAGGGGGCCAAGGGGCAGGTGCAGCCCGGCAAGAGTCCCTTGAGGCTGCAGCAGTGACACCCCATCCAGCCGCTTCTCCACTCCTGAGTCCCAGGCAGGGCGGGCGCCAACCACCGGCCTCATCTCTCTCTGCTGCCGCCCCTCGCCGTGCACCCTGGGAGGTGCCGCCCACTGGGCTTCTGCTCCTTACCTGGGAGACACGGACAGCAGGCTCTGAGGGGCTCTAGGGAGATGCAGGTGCTGGCCTCACGGTGCCGCAGCCAGGCCAGGCGCTACCGGGTGCCGGGTCACGGTATTGACAGCGGCCGGCCGTCCTGGGCTCCCGGGGCCACCTGCCCGCCGCTCCTTCCTCTCCTGGCTTGTTTTCCAAACAATTTGCTTAATGTGATTCCTGGCCGAGCTGAACATGACTAATCGTGTTTACCCGGTGATCCCAGCCTCCCGGCGGGTGGGGCCAGGCCGGGCCGGGCGGGGAGGGAGGAATACCTGGACGTGCCCGCTCACGGCCTCACCGCCCGGCGTCCTCCCCTCTTCTCTCGCAGAGCCGACGCGCCCTCCGGCTGCTGCCATGGAGCCCCTCTTCCCGGCCTCCGTTTCTGGCTGGAATTCCTCCTCCTCGGGTAACAGGTCCCTGGTGGGGCTGTCGCCGTCGCCGGGGGCCCGGGCGGTGCTGGTGCTCGTGCTGTACCTGCTGGTGTGCGCGGCCGGGCTGGGCGGAAACGCGCTGGTCATCTACGTGGTTCTGCGCTGCGCCAGGATGAAGACGGTCACCAACATCTACATCCTCAACCTAGCGGTGGCTGACGTCCTCCTTATGCTGGGGCTGCCCTTCCTGGCCACGCAGAACGCCGCGTCCTTCTGGCCCTTCGGCCGCGTCCTGTGCCGCCTGGTCATGACGCTGGACGGCATCAACCAGTTCACCAGCGTCTTCTGCCTGACGGTCATGAGTGTGGATCGCTACCTGGCCGTGGTGCGCCCGCTGACCTCTGCCCGCTGGCGCCGCCCGCGCGTGGCCAGGATGGCGAGCGCCGCGGCCTGGGCCCTGTCGCTGTGCATGTCGCTGCCCGTGCTGGTGTTTGCGGACGTGCAGGACGGCGGCACCTGTAACGTGAGCTGGCCGGAGCCGGTGGCGCTGTGGAGCGCCGTCTTCGTGGTCTACGCGGCCGTGCTGGGCTTCTTCGGGCCGCTACTGGTCATCTGCCTGTGCTACCTGCTCATCGTGGTGAAGGTGAGGACCGCGGGTGTGCGCGTGGGCTGCGCGCGGCGGCGCTCGGAGCGCAAGGTGACACGCATGGTGGTGGTGCTGGTGCTGGTGTTCGCGGGCTGCTGGCTGCCATTCTTCACCGTCAACATCGTCAACCTGGCGGTGGCGCTGCCCCAGGAGCCCGCCTCCACCGGCCTCTACTTCTTCGTGGTCATCCTCTCCTACGCCAACAGCTGCGCCAACCCAGTCCTCTACGGCTTCCTCTCTGACAACTTCCGCCAGAGCTTCCGGAAGGTTCTGTGCCTCTGCAAGGGCTCTGGCGCCAAGGACGCTGATGCCACGGAGCTGCGGCCAGACAGGAGCCGGCAGCAACAGGAGGCCACACCGCCCGCGCACGGCGCAGAGGCCAACGGGCTCATGCAGACCAGCCAGCTGTGAGGGGCATGGAGGGCGGGCGGGGGCGGGCGGCCGTGTCACCCCCAGGGGCAGGGGTTGCACTGCGGTGACCCCACCCCTCACCTGCCTGCCAGTTGTGATGCTTCCCTGCGGCGGTGGGGTGAGGACGGAGCTGCCTGAGGCCAGGCTGGGGTGGACACAGGGCAGAAGGCCCCCCACAGGGACAGACCACCCTCTCCTGCCTGTCTGCCACGCGGGGGCTCCTGGGAGGTGGGGGAGGTGGCCAGGCTGGTGAGGGGCTCTTGTAAGTCCTCAGGGCCCCCTCACCATCCATCCTGCCCCAGCCCATGCCAGCCTCCCCACGGGGGAGAGACGTTTCCAGAAGACCAGCCAGACAAGAGGGTCTTCCTGACGGCAGGGGCCTGCCCTGCCGGGCCCCCCAGCTGCCGGTGCCCTAGGGTCAGCTTGAGCCACCTGCTGCTCTGATAAATTAGACACCTGAAAGGGCTTGACTCAGGTCCCCTGGAGTCCCTGCCCAGGGCCCCAGCCCCACGCCTTCCCCGCACTGTGTGGAATCAGGACACAGGTGTGAGGGAGTGTGGCTGGGCGGCCCTTGGTCAGCCAGGGTCACACCTGCCCTGGGGCCCCACCTGCTGCCCGGCACCCCCCTGGGGACCCTGTCCCAGAGAAGGAAGCAGGGGGCTCCCCGTGGGAGAGGCATGGAGGCAGCTGGCGCAGAGGAGAGCCAGGGGCTGAGGTTGGGGTGGAGGCTCTGGCCCACCAGGCTTCTGGGGTGCAGGTGTCTGTGCTGCGCTGAATTGGCTCTGTCTGGAGGGCCTGGTACGGGTGTGCCTGGGGGCACTAGAGGGAGGGCTCCTCATGGAGGAGGACCTGAGGGTCAGGGACTGGAAAGGATGGGGAACCTGCAGCTGTCTCTTCTGCTCTGGGGCAGGGGCTCTGGGCCCGGGAGAGGGAATGGGGATAGGAGCAGAGGACAGTCATCCAGGCGGCAGTGGGCGGACAGCGCTGCTGGGAGGCAGTGGTCGCGTGGGTGGTGGGAATGCCAGGTCCTGGGAATCCTGCTGAACCCCACCTAGAATTGTCCCACCTCCCCCACCCCAAACGCCAGCTTCTCCTGGTGCCCCAGACCCAGAGCCTCACTCTGAGGCTGGAAGGAGAAGGCCCAGAGACCCCTCTGCCCTGCCCGGCACCGGCCCTGACCTGTGCTCTGGTCACTCAAAGCAGGTCCCGATCCTCCTGGGAGGGTGCAGGGAGTGGGCTGAGCATGGGCAGAGCCCGGCAGGGAAAGGCCTCGGCCGAGGTCAGGCCTGGGAAGCGTCCGGGCGATGAGGACACGTGTGTTTGACAGTTGCTCCCCTGTATAAACTCAAGGATAAATGTTTGATTCTTTCCCCGAGCAAATATTGTCCCTGGAGCTGAGTGCAGCCAGCACAGACCAGAGTGGAGCCCAGGCTCCCCTGAGGCCCAACACAGGGCGAGACCCCCCGCCCCAGCCCCGCTGAGCCAGACAGGGCCGGGATGGGGGCGGCTGAATGCCCAGCAGGAAGCGGGGAGACGTGGAATTCATGAACGGGGTGAAGAATGGCAGACGCTGCTTGGGGTCTGAGGCTCGAGCTGCCTCTCACAGCCGCCCTGAGCGGGCTGCCTGGGCTTCTCAATAGCTATAGGGGGAGTGTGGGGGCCTCTCCAGCAGGTCCACAAGGCTCTGCCTCTGAGCCACCAAGGAGGGGTGGATCCAGGGTGCCCTGGGGGAAACTGAGGCCCTTTCACACCACAGTGCCCCCCCACCTGCCTCCCCGGGGATTTGGGTGCCAAGTTCATCCGCTTGGAAGGCTCTGGGGACCTAGCAGATGGCTCGGAAATCCCTGCTGAGATCAATTTCTCCAATTGATTGGACTCCGTGCACTCTCCCCGAGGGGCTGGCAGCCATGTGGGGCGAACAGAGGTGCCAGCGCCCTCGTTCTCCGGTGAAGATGCCCTCGAGCGCCACCCCATTTGGCCCAGCTGCAAGCCTCGGGTACCCTGCTCCCCGCCTCGTCCAGCCTGAAGCCCCTGGGACCCCGGTTCCTGCCAGTCCCAGGCCCCAGCTTCACGAACCCGCTGGCCTCCCCAGTCTGGTCCCGGCCACGTGCAAACCCCATCTGTGCCTTCGGTCAAAGCCTTGCCCCCACCAGGCACACACCCTCCCCACAAACCAAACCTGCCGTGCACGGCCTCCTCCTCCCGGACACCCAGGACCCTCCCACGCTGACTCTCTGGGGTTAGTGGGCTCGCCATGGCGGCCCCACAGCTGGGCCTGGGACTTCCTGCCCGTGGGCCCTTGTGCTGGCTGAACACGTGTCCCCGTTGGACAAACGCACCTGCCACACTCCAGCGTAGGGCTGGGTCGTGGGATCAAGGTTTAGCTGGAGGAGCACCCCAGGCCAAAGGAACAGCCTCTGTGAGGGCTCAGAGGCAACAGGGCACAGTGGGTGAGCTGTGGGGGTCAAGTCAGAGAGAGGAGCAAATGCAGGTCCCCCACGTTCTGACCCATGCTGCCCCAAGGAAGAAGAAGCCGCACTCACTGCAGCTTGAGAGCGGAGACTGGACCAGAGGTAGGAGGAGGCAGACGCAGTGGGTGCGCGGAGGCTGTGAGGCGTCCAGGGGAGCACGCAGCGGCCTGGCCCGGGGCGGGGGCCCTAGGGGTGCTCATGAGGCAGAGGCAGCCCCTGGCTAGGCCTGGGGAAGGGGCAGTGACAGCCAGCTGGCTCCTGCTTGGGGCGCATGGGAGAACAAGACCCTGGGGTCCGATGGACTCGGTGGGCTGAGGAGGCTGAGGACATTCCGGGACCAGGCTGGGCAGGTGTGGACAGCACAGAGCCACAGGGAAGGGGCCACAGGGAAGGGGCCACGGGGAAGGGGCCGAGGCCCAGATACCCCCGGGGCAGCAGCATGAAAGGCCTGCAGGGGTCAGGGGTGTGTATGGGAGGAGCTCGGGCCCTGGGCCCCTGAATCCTCACCCTTCCGGGTAGTGAGGGCCTGTGGGTGGCCGGAACTTCTTCAGGGGCCGCAGAGCCGAGACCCCTTGCAGGCCTCCTGACAGTGTGGCGGGGGCGTGGCGGGAGCAAACATCCTGGGCGGGCGGCTCCCAGGGGCTCCCGCACGCGTCCCTGGGTTTTATTGGCTCTGGGCTCCGGCAACTCAAGTGACTTTGCTCAGGAAACAGTCCCAGCCCCGCCCCATCAGCAGGGGTGCCCAGGCGGGATGTGGGGGTCTGCGGAGGGACCCAGAAGGCCTCCTGGGGAGAGAAGGGTGCAGAGGTGACCGGCACCCACCAGCCCAGGGCCCTCAGAACGCTGTTTCCTCCCATCAGATGAGACCCCAAAGCGTGGGTGGGCTGGGGGTGTGGGGCCAGCTGTGGGGTCTCGGGGAGCCAGGCTGGGGGAAGGCTGCCCCGAGGACAGGCCCCTCTGCCCATCCAAGGCCGGGTCTAGGCAGCACGGGCAACCACCATGGGGGCAGCAGAGGCTGGTGCTGGCCGCACTGCCCCTTGGAGGCCTGGAGCCCACCTCGGGCTCTGCACTTCCATGGGTGGCAGGAGCTGCCCTGGGCCCCCGGCGGCCTGTTAGGTGGAGTCCACCTGGGTTCTTTGTCCTCTATCCCCATCCCGGCCCGGCCACAGCAGCTCCCACCTCTGGCTACGTCTCCCTCCCCGACTCCCACCCTACCTCCACTCCCAGCCCCGTTTTATCCCAAACACAAATCTACTCGTGTGTCTGCTGCTCACGGGCCCTCTGCGGTTCCCCACTCCCCACCCACGTTTCCTCGGTCGGCGGGAATCCCCAGCCCCGCACCCCCGCTTCTGCTTTCTGTCTTTACGAATGTGAGTCCTCTGGGTTGCTCTCGAAAGTGGATTCAGGCCGGATTGGTCCTTGTGTGACCGGTTCATTCCGCCCGGCGCACTGCCCTCGCGGAGTTTCCTTCCTGTCTGAGGTTGAGCACTGTCCCCTTGTGTGGAGGGACCACATTTGGTTTTTCCATGCGTCATCAGTGGACCCCAGGCTGTGTCCACCATCTGAGTGCACTCCTGCTGCCCCTGGGAACCGTCACAGTGACCATCTGCCTCAGCACAGGAATTCCGGGGGCGCGTTCCGACCACAGCACCTTCCTTCTTGCTGCAGTGAGCGTGGGTGCACATCCCACGTGGTTTTTGTTGTTGGTGGTGGTGGTTTTCTGTGTTGTGTGTGTGGCAGGGTGTCAGTGTGTTGCCCAGGCTGGAGTGCAGTGGCACAATCCCGGCTCACTGCAGTCTCTGCCTCCTGGGTTCAAGCAGTTCAAGCGATTCTCCTGCCTCAGCCTCCCGAGTAGCTGGGATCACAGGCGCCCGCCACCACACCCGGCTAATTTTGCATTTTCAGTAGAGAAGGGGTTTGACCATGTTGGCCAGGCTGGTCTTGAACTCCTGACCTCAGGTGATCTGCCCACCTTGGCCTCTCAATGTGCTGGGGTTACAGGCCTGAGCCACCGCGCCCGGCTGGTCCCACATGTTTCTAATGATTATATGACTGAAAATTCTTTCATTCAACTGAGATTTGTCTTATCACCTGACATGAATTTTAAATGAAAACATGCCTTCCTTGTCACTGCCTCTGCCTTCCTGGTATACGGGGTGGCCTCTTCTTCTCTAGGGGCGAGGGGCTCTGGCAGCTCTGTCTCTGCTGAGTGGGCACTGTGTCATGGTATCTAATAGGGCGAGTCTCCACCCAGCACTGAGCTGAGTTAAAATTCTTTAGAATCCGTTCTTCCAGATCCTCTTCAACACTGCTTTTACAAAATTTAAAAAATGGAATTTGGGCCAGGCGTGGTGGCTCATGCCTGCAATCCCAGCACTGTGGGAGGCCGAAGCTGGAGGGATCTCTTGAGTGCAGGGGTTCAAGACCAGCCTGGGCAACATGGTGAAACCCCATCTCTACAAAATAAAATTTAAAGATTAGTTGAGCATGGCGGCGTGCACCTGTATTCCCAGCTACTCGAGAGGCTGAGGTGGGAGGATGGCTTGAGCTGGGGGTTCAGAGCTGCAGGGAGTGACTGCGTCACGGCACATCAGCCTGGGCAACAGGGCAAGACCCTGTCTCAAAAAAAAAAAGGGATTTTTAGAGAAATGTTCATAATAGCATTATCTATGATCCGTAATAGCCAAAAGGTAGCCATGCCCCAGATGTCAATCAACAGACAGTGGATAAGGAAATGGGGTCCATCCACCCCACCGAAGAGCCTGTGTGTGATTCCATTTCCATGAAACGCCCAGAACACGGGAGTTTGCAGACCCAGAGAGGAACAGCGCTGCCAGGGGATGGACAGGAGTGGGAGCGACGGCTGAGGGTGCACATTCCTTTTGGGGGCTGGAGCTAGACGGAGGTGGTGGCTGCAGAGTGCCGGGAATGCGTCGTGCTGGGGACTCACCGTTCGCTCTCCAGTGCTAAATTCTACGTTATATGAATTTCACCTAAATATTTACAATTGGACTTTTACTGGAATTCCACTAAACGGATAAACCCACATGGGCTAAGTTGCCTCCCCAGCCAGACGCTCGCCCAGAAGGTCACAGGGATGTCCCCTCGGGAAGCCGTGTCCCCCAGGTCCTTCCTCTGCAGCTGACTCGTGATCGAAGCCGGTGCAGGCGGCCACGGGGGCTCCGACAGGCCGGCTCCCTCCTACCTTCTCCGTGGCCCGGGCAGCATGAGGCTGTGGCTGCTTCTCGTGTCTCTGGCCTGTACCAAGCGTCCCTCTTATTGTGCCCGCCCAGCACTGGCGCGTCCCTCTGGCTTTGATCACTTGGCAGAGAATCGTGACCTTCTCGTCTCCCTTCAGTTCTGTGTCATTGTTTTGTGAAGAAATAAACCTGGACGGTCACAGGGATACAGGTTCTGCCGTCTGAAGCTCTCGCGGGCATCTCCCCACCCGGCTCTCCCAGAACCTGGGTCGCCACTGGCGTGGGTTAGCCGCCCCCCGCTGCCTGCTGCCACAGCCCTGGCACCCCTCCCCGCCTGCCCCCGCGGCAGGCATCTTTGTACCCACGCCTGCCATCGCTCGTGGCCCATGGTGATGTCTGTTCTGGGAGGCCCAGCCATGCCCTCAGAATGGGCTCCTGGCCTCGGGCCTGGTGTGGTCACCTCGGGGTCCTTGGCTGGGCCTGCTGACGGGTACTTTCTGGGCTCCCTGGAGCAGGGGCGGGCGTCTTCTCGGGACTGTCTTCTTCAGGGCCACCTGCCCCCCTAGCAGCAGTCTGTCTGGAATCACGGAGGCTGCAGACCCCAGGGCAGCCAGGCCAGGGCCAAGGAAGGAAACTGTTGTCTGGGATTCTGGGGGCTTCCCCGATGCGACCTGCCTGGGTGGTCGGGACACCTGGCTCCCACTGTCTCCCACTCGGCCCTGCTGTCTCACCGGGGCCAAGAGCCTCTGCATGGCCAGCCGTAACCCCACCCCCAGCAGCGCATACCCCCACCTCTGATTCTTCAAGCACCTGCCACACTCGACCCCAGCAGATCCTGGGGGTTCCAAGCAGGAACCCCCAGTGCTGTGCAGCCGTCCTCCAGGGCACGGACGCCCAGGGCCGGCTCCGGCCAGTGCTGCTTTGAACCCGCAGGCCCAGGGCCCCTCACAGCTGCTCCAGGGTCCCCAACAGAGGCTTTTGCACCCCCCTGCTGGATGGGAAGCTGAGGCCACTGGCAGAGCTGGCAGGGACATGGGCTCGGTGTGGGGTGGGCAGGACGTGGCTCTGGGCATCCTCACTGCGGAAGGGGCTGAGTGAGCAGGGCCAGCGGGCTCTCCGGAGTGCTGAGGACGCCCTGCGGCTGCAGCCAGGACCGGACTCTCGCAGTGCCACTGGCCCTCAGCACACGGGGGAGGCCTGGGGGACATCCCACCTCCCCTCGGCCCGCGCCTTCCTGTTCTGGTGCCTTTATCTCTAGGGCAGAAGCCTCTGTGCCAAGGCCCCAAGAGCACCCAGAGACAGCGCCCACCCCTGATGGTTGCCGGGCACCCTGGGTGTGTCCTGCTCTACCAGCCAGGAGGGGACTCGGCCTGAGGCCAAAGTGCAGCCTGAGGCCCCGCCCACCTCCGTGTGGGGTGAGGGGAGGGGGCGGGTCCAGCCCCAGCTCCAGTGCCCTCCAGACCCCTCTAGCAGGCCCAGGGTCCACCAGCCCCCCACCAGCCCAGCCCCTCCTGTCCTTGGCTGTCACCAACCCCCAGGAGACCTGCAGCCGCCCCCTGCAGACACACAAGGTGGGACTTGATACGGGCCACCTTGGGGTGCTTCGGGGCAGCCTGGCCCAGCGACAGCCTCAGGAGAGAGGTGGATGCCGGCCCATGGCACCTGAGAGGCGGCAGGCTTGGGCAGTGGGCAGGGGTGGGCGGCTGGGACAGAGCCCCTCCCCCTGCAGGGGGCCGTACGTACACAGGCAGTGGGGGTCCCCCGTACCTGCCCAGGCCACCCCTGCTGTACTGTACTGTCCCTGCCTGCCCGGGGGGCGGCTCCTAGCACACGCACGTGGGTTCTGTGGGTTCTGGCCGGGCCTTGGTGCTCCACCTACAAGGGCAGGGCACCCAGGACAGGAATGAGGTGAGACTTAGGGGCGGGGGAGCCAGCCAGGGCTCCCAGGGTCCCCACGGGTGGACGTCTGTCTGTAAGGAAGGAACGGCACTTCCCGAGGATGGGGCTGGGAGTCCAGAGTCTTCACAAGAAAACTCAAATCCTAACCGTAACCCTAACCCTGAACCTCCACAGGAAAACACCGGGCCTCCCAGCCCCACCTTCGGGAAGGGCAGGCTACATTGGGGGATGGCCCTGACCCCCAACTTCTGCCACCCTTCCCCCTCCTCCCCAGGTTCCTGTGCCTCACCCCCACTGCCTGTCACCCCCGGGCCTGGTCTGGCGGTGGGTGATGGGGGTGACGGAGCAGGCCCTCAGGCTGGGGCCCCATGGTGACTGGGAGGATCCCTGTTCCCAGCTGTCCCCCGGCTTCCTCCTACCCAGGCACTGCATGCAGACCGACAGACAAGCCTCCCCTGCCTGGGGCCCGCAGCCCCTGCCAGCCTATCTCCCTCCTCGGCTGGGCCCCCCCGCGGGGTGCACCCTGATGTGAGGGGCTGTCTCCTCGCAGACCCTCCTGGGCCAGGCTGTGGGCCCAGCTGCTCAGGGATTGGTCTGGACAAGTGGGGGCCCCTGCGAGGAGGGAGTGGGGGCGGGGCAGGCTGTCGAGGGAGATGGGCAAGCCGGGCACACCGTGGTCCAGGACGTCCCCGGGTGGACAAGGACCGAGGGGCTGTGGGGGCACCTGGGGCGCTGCATCTGTTCAGTGCCCACCAGCCCCCTGCAAGCCCACTCTGGGTGCATCTGTGGGGGTTCTCCTGCCCCCACCCGGGGGGACTTCATGGAGGGCCTTTCAAGGGTTTCAGCCCAGCATGGCTGAGTCCCGGTGACTCTGGATGCTGCTCAGCCAGGACCAGGGTCCACGCTGCCACAGACAGCGGACTAAGGAGGAGGCGGCGGCGGGGAAGAGGCGGGGAGGCCGGGCCTGGTCCAGGTGGTTCTGGAGACACGTAGGCACGTGGCTGGGAGAGCTCCCGGGAGGGGCCGCAGTTGCTCCAGCTGGTGAGGCTTACAGAAGCTTCCAGTGGCGGGAGCTAGGCCAGCCTCTTGCCTGGTGGGACCCGCGCACCCACATTCCCAAATGGGGCCCTCACCACCGCGGCGCAGCCACGTGGACCCACCTTTCAGCCCTGTCTAAGCATGAGGCGGCTCCGTAGGGGTCGGAGGCTCCCCAGGCTCTGGTGCTCACCAGGGTCCAAGCTTCCTCCAGCCCCTGCCCACTTCACACAGACTAGGGGACCCCGTGAGCCTCAAAACCTGGCCCCCATTCACTCAGCTGTGTGTTTCCTGCCAAGGACAAGCCTCCACCTGGCCAGCCCCACCCGCCCGTCCACCGTGAGTGCTGGCTGCCCCCAGCGCCGCCCGGAGTCCCGTCTCCCTTCCGCCCTCTCAGCCTCCCGGGCCCAGCCACACCAGCCGGGTGCTCGGCAAATAATGAGTGTCTCCATGGCAGGGTTCCTGGCACAGCCTCATGAGCAGAACGGCCCCTCAGCCGTGAGGGCGAGCACCTGGGTGAGCGACCAGCCTCCCGCCAACCCATGCGGAGGCACCGGCCCCACCCAGCGCACACCCAGCACACAGGCCTTTGTCCATGCGGCTTCGTGTGGTGCCTTCCTGGGTGCCAGCCCCTGTGAGGCCAGGTGCAGGCTGCAGACTTGCTCCCGCCACACCGAGAGCTCCACATGGCTCAGTACCTGCACACAGTGGGCGCTCAATCCATCCCTGCACACTGGGTGCTCAACCAATCCCTGCACACAGTGGGTGCTCAACCAATCCCTGCACAGAGTCAGCACTCGATCAATCCCTGCACACAGCACTCAACCAATCCCTGCACACAGTCAGCACTCAATCCATCCCTGCACACAGTGGGTGCTCAACCAATCCCTGCACAGAGTCAGCACTTAAGCAATCACTGCACACAGTCGGCGTTCAACCACTCAATCCCTGTATACAGTCAGCAGTCAAGGAAGCCCTACACACAGTGGGTGCTCAACCCATCCCTGCACACAGTCAGCACTCAATCAATCCCTGCACACAGTGGGCGCTCAACCAATCCCTGCGCACAGTCAGCACTCAATCAATCCCTGTACACAGTGGGCACTCAACCAATCCCTGCACACAGTGGGCACTCAACCAATCCCTGCACACAGTGGGCACTCAACCAATCCCTACACACAGTCAGCACTCAAGCAATCCCTGCACACAGCACACAACCACTCAATCCCCGCACACAGTCAGCGCTCAACCAATCCCCGCACACAGCACACAACCACTCAATCCCTGCACACAGTCAGCGCTCAAGCAATCCCCGCACACAGCGCTCAAGCAATCCCCGCACACAGTCAGCACTCGAGCAATCCCCACACACAGTCAGCGCTCAAGTAATCCCCGCACACAGTCAGCACTCAAGCAATCCCCACACACAGTCAGCACACAACCACTCAATCCCTGCACACTGTCAGCACTCAAGCAATCCCCGCACACAGTCAGCACACAACCACTCAATCCCTGCACACAGTCAGCACTCAAGCAATCCCCGCACACAGTCAGCACTCAAGCAATCCCCGCACACAGTCAGCACACAACCACTCAATCCCTGCACACAGTTGGTGCTTAAGCTCTGCTGCCTCCACCGCACACGGGCAGCGTGCCCAGCCGCGGGCCCTCTCCCGGCTACGGCTCGGCGGCCGGCTTGACCAGGTGGCCGCTGAAGGTGATGTAGAGGTCCCCGAGCTCGCCGTAGACGGCGTTGTCCTGGTCACGCCGGAACATGCGCACCCAGACGGTGTCGCCCGCGGCCAGCGGCAGCAGCAGGCTCTGGGCCTGCATGAGGCTGCGCTCGCTGGGCTGCGCGTACAGCACGGCCGCGGGCCGCCGGTTCCACATGACGTGCAGGTAGGTCTCCTTGGAGTTCCAGGTGTGCACGTTGAGGCTGAGGAAGTAGACGCCGGGCACCGCGCAGAGGAAGCGGCCCGCGGCCAGGTCGAAGGCGCCGTCCAGGTTCACCAGCTCCGTGTCGAAGGGCACCGCCTGGAAGCCGTGGGAGCTGTGCAGGCCCTCGCGCCGGCCCACGGAGAAGGCCGCGTAGGCACGCTGGCACGGGGCGCCTGGTGGCCCCAGCTGCCCCTTCTGGCCTTTGCGGCCCTGCAGGCCCGGGGAGCCCGGCGGCCCCTCCTTCCCGCTCCTGCCGGAACGCCCTCGGACCCCGGCCTCGCCCTTCTCACCTGCAGAAGACAAACGGAAGCCGCGGGTTGGGGCCGGGCGGGGCGGCCGCCCCCATTCCAGGCACCCAGGCCAGGGGCTGGGGCTCCAGGGTCACTGTAAGGACACAGTCCCTGCAAGCGACCTCCCCTCTCCCAGCCTCCACGCCCACAAGCCATGCTACAAAGGTTTGGCTGGGCCAAGGCCTGCGCTGGGGCGGTCCCCACGGGGAGGGCAGGGACGTGGGTGCTCAGGGCCAGCTGCAGAAGAGGGTCTGGGTTGGGTGTTAAATAAAGAATGAGAAGCTGGGAAGTTCTTACCCACGTCTAACCTCAGCACAGCCTGCTGTCCAGCCCTCAGGACAGTGCAGCCTCTGGTGTGGGGTCTCAGGCAGCAGGGTGGCCCACTCTCCCTTCCCAAGGTGCTGCCAGTTTGGGGATCCCAGGAACCCTGGCCCCTTCCTCAGGGTCCTCAGCACCCCACTTTGGTTCATGGGTCCCTCCCCAAGCCAGGCTTCTTCCTGCTTCAGGGGGGGAACTGGGAGTGTCCCTGGGCAGAGATCGTGGCCAGGGCAGAGACCCGTGCTCAGTGAGCCCCTCCTGGTCCCTCCTCCCCAGCCCCAGGTCCCGGCCCCACTGCCTCTGGGCTGCTGGGCCCTGGTGGGGAGCCACGCAGGCATCACCCCCACAGGCCTCACCTTTGAGGATTTCGATGTCTATGGTGGGCCGCACTCGGGGAAGCCCCCACCACGGGTCCCCGTCACTCGCCCGGGCGTAGGGGCCAGGCGGCCAGGCCGGGCGGCAGCAGCTCACACAGGGCCTCCTGGGCAGCCCGGGCCAGGCCCCCGTGGGCAGCAGCAGTGCCAGGAGCAGCAGGGCGGGAGCTGCCATCTTGGTCAGGGCTGGGGGAGAGGGGAGAGGGAGGGACTGAGGAGGAGGTATCCCAGCTGGAGCCCCCAGACCCTGCAGCTGCCCGGCCGTGCCCCCGTTGGGGGAGATAGGGGTGGGGGCGGGAGCTCCTGCCTGGGCATGGCTTGTCCTGGCCCAGCAGGTGAGGCCGAGGCTGAGGCTCTGGGCTGCACCAGGCACCCTGGACACCTGGAGTCGGGAGTCCTGGTCCCCAAAGCTGGGTCCCTGCACCCGGCAGGTGAAGGGGAAGCCGTCATGGGCACAGGGGTGTCCGAGGCCACCTTCCACACTCAGGAGCGGTGGCCACCCAAGGCCCCACCTGCTGTGGCTGGGCAGAGCCCTGGGGCACAGACTGCTGCACTGCTCCCGGGAAAGGCCCCCAAGGCTGGCCTGGTGCAAGGGGCCCTGCGCAGCGCAAGGAGACCCAGCTGCAGCCAGGCCTGCCTCACCGGACCCAGCGAGCTTATAGCCGGAGCCCCAGGACAGGGCCTGCAGGGGCCTCGGGAGGCCGCCCCCAACCTTGGTGCCGAAGGGGAGCCAGAGCCAGCCTGGTCCTCCTGGACAGACCCCCTCCTGGCTCAACCAGCACCTGCCAGGACAAGCCTGGTCTCAGTTTCCCTCTCTGGCAGGTAGGGCTTGCCCACATCACTCCCCCCACGGCCACATCTGGAGGCTTGGCCAGGAATATCTCCTGCGGGGGAAGGTGCTTGGGATCGGGGTCCTCCATCTTCCCTGAACACGGGCTCTGCTGGACAAAGATTTAGGCTGCCTCCTTCAGGAAGCCCTTTGGGATTGCAGCGCAGAGCAAGGTCCTTCCTCTTGCAGTGGGTCATTCCAGGTGGGTGGAATGTCTCTGGCGGCCGAGATCCCCTCTGCCTGCCTCCTCACCAGCTCAGCATACCCTGACTCAATTTCTGGCCCCACTGGAGACCAGAAGACCCCCCTGGACTCCTCCAGTGGAGGGAGCCTGGCAGGAGTGGGCATGTCCGCAGCACTTGCCCCACACAGAGGCCTGCAGGAGTGCCCACAGAGTTCCCGAGCCTCCCAGACCCGGCCCCGCCAGGCAGACGGTCGGGGCTGGATCCTGCTCCTCAGGTTCAGCCCGGCCTGGCCAGGGCGGCTGTGAGGACCCCCACAACCACCCCCAGGCTCCGCGCTCCCGTTACCGTCTCAGGGACGCTCCCTGTGTCCTCCCTGCCTGGCCGGCCGTCTGTGTTTCTGTCCCCGCAGCCCAGCGTCAAAGAGCCCTTTCATGCCTGCCCGGGCGCCTGTGGCTTCCTCTGGGCCGGCCAAGACCAACAGGCCGAGGGCCAGCGCCGCTGGGCTCCGGACAGGATGCTGGCAGGGCCCTCGAGTCCACCACGCAGCCGGCTTCGCGGCCCCCGGGGCCTCCTGGCAGCTCCACACCCATGAGTGGGGCTGGGGGCCTGGCGTCTCGGCCGGCTGGGGTGGGGACGGCGCGGTGGGCACTGCTCTCCTCCATGGGGAAACCAAGCCTGCTGCCCGCCCAGGACGCAGTGCCCTAAGGAGGAAGCTGTGTCTGGTGGGTTGGCGAGGGGGCTGGAGCCAAGGCTGCCATGCTGCCCGCCCAGGACGCAGAGCCCTCACGCCCTCATGCCGCCGGCGGGGAAGCTGGACTGGACGGAGCCCGGCTCTGACCCTGGGCCTCTGGACACAGACACGCGGCCATTCCCACAGGCCCCGTCCCTGTTGCCGGAGGCACTGGGCTGGCGAGAGAATGGTGGCGGCCTTGCCCGAAAGCAGGCTGGGGCGGGGAGGGGCCCCGGGCTGGCTCAGTCCCCTCAGCTGATTCGTGTGCCACCTGGGGTCCTGTGCTCCGTCCAGCCCCTCAGCTAGGCCTGGCCCTCAGCCCCCTCCCCGCCCCGGGCAAAGAGTGATGAGGAGAGGAGGTTGGGGTGAGG
This sequence comes from Sapajus apella, assembly GCF_009761245.1. Taxonomy (NCBI): domain Eukaryota; kingdom Metazoa; phylum Chordata; class Mammalia; order Primates; family Cebidae; genus Sapajus; species Sapajus apella. The sequence continues at coordinate 1,030,803 of NW_022437132.1, forward strand.
GGGGACCAAGGGTCCGCCTGCGGGGCTTCGTGTGCCAGGCTGCAGGCAGCAGGGCTGGGGAGGGCTGTGGTGGGGGCCACGCCAGCTGCAGCTGGTTCCAGGCTCCCCCCTCCAGCTGGCCCTGGGCGGTGACAGCTCACCCTTGGCCGCAGCACCCAGCAGGCCCCGCAGGCCCCTCTGGGGACAACCACCCTCACCCTGTTGGCTGTGGCGGCACAGATGAGGTGTGAAGACCGGAGGCCCCGTGACTGGCGCCTGCAGCCGCCCCAGCCAGCTCTGCGCGGCTCTGACCTGGGCGGTGAGAACACAGCTCTGCAGATGCGTCTCACTGGGACGGAATGGGGGCTCCTGTGTGGCCACCCCCTCATAGCCCGTGGGACTCCCAGGGCTTGTGGAGAAAGACAGGCGGATGCCCACACCCCACTGCTCCCTGGGTCTGAGCCGCAGCCTCGCCCGTGAAATGGGCACCTCTGCAGCTCAGAAGTGTCCAGAACATCCCTGTGGCAGGCGGGGGCTGCTAAGGTCCAACGAAGGGGGACCCAAGTCCCCTTCCTGTGCCCCTCAGTGCCCCCAATGCCAGCAGAGCTGCCCCCAAAAAGAGAGGCAGTGTTCCTGACAGTCCCCCATGTGTGGGGCGGGTCCCAGAGCCTCCCCAAGCACAGAGCAGGGTGGAGGGAGGCCGAGGGGTGGGCGGGAGCATGGAGGGTGACTCAGTGGGGCAGGACAGCGCGTCTCCTGGACAGAAATAGCCCTGGCCATGCACAGCCACTGCATCACCGTGGCGACAGGGGAGCGCTGCTGCTGGGCGCCCTGGGGCCGGCCCCCCACGGACACTCAGCAGTGACCCAGGCGAGGCCAGGAGGGCTGCCCCTCCTCGTGCTGAGGGGCACCTGTGCCAGTGAGGGGCGAGCGGGGGTGCCGGGCCCTGGGGAAGGGGCCTCGGCAAGACCCCCAACTTCGTGCCCCCCAGAGTTCAGCTACCTGCTGTGCAGACAGGGGCTCCTGGATGCCTGGGCTCGCTGGGCTCCCAGGAGGAGCAGCCCATCTTCCTAAAGTAAGGCGTTTGGGATGGCACCCAGAAAACAGCGCGGACTCTGTCCATGGGGTTCAGGGTTCAGGGTTTTATTAGACTGGAGAGTCTGGGGCTCCTTTATCAGCACAAGGCAGGCGGCCCCCGAGTGTCCTAGCCTGGTGGGTGGCCTGCACATGGGGGAGTGGGGGCTCAGGAAACAGGGTGGGGGTGTCGGCCCCTCTTCAGCGGGGCGTCACCTGCGTCGCGGCAGCCATCAGCCCCCCTGCATCCGCCCGCCCTGGCATGGGAGCAGCGGGTTCAGGGCCTCCGGGCCGTGAAGTGCATGTGAGGCCTGACGGCATTGAAGCCGCCTCGTGCTCAGAGCAGCGGCTGGCTGGGTGCTGTCCGGCCCCTTCTCCGTGCCCCCGCCCTCGGCTCTCCCTCAGCCAGCCCCTCCCGGAGGGGATGAGGGGCCGCAGCCTGGTGAGGACCTGAGGGCTGGAGCGCTGCCTGGGCCAGGCGATAATGAAGCCTGAGTGTCGGCTGGCGCGCAGGGAACATTATCTCCCGGGCCTCTAAATGGCCACTTCCCGAGAGGCCGCGTGACGAGCCGCCGATCCGGAGGGGGTGACAGCCAGCAGCTCCCGGTGGGGCTGGAGCGGGCATATCAGGGACCTCACCCACACCCACACCCACGGAGGCTGGCACGGGGCTCCGCCCATAGCCCTGAACGCAGGATGGGGCAGTGCCAGGCCACCCCTCCTGCAGCAGGCCGACACCCACCCACACCCCACCCCTCCCTGGCCATGGTATCCAAGGAGGCGGGGAGTGAAGACCTCTCAGGGGTCTTTGAGTTCACCAGTGACTGCCCAGCTCCAGGCCACCGCCCCCCCATGCCAGGGACCAGCATCTAACTGGCTCCAGGCCCCTCCATGCCATGGGGACAGTAGAGGTCGTTCCTCATTGTTGCCTGGCTGGTCACTGCCCCAGGACCTGTCTGGTGCCCGTGAGCAGCTTTGAGGAGCTTCCTGCGCAGGACAGGAGCTGCCTGCTGCCCCCGGGTGAGGCTTTACGCTGGGTCTTCTCCTCTGCTCCTGGCTGCCAGGACCCAGTGGCGACAGCACCCGGGGTGAAATTTAATGACACCTCGAAGAATGAGAGCCGGGCCCCAGTCGTCGCCGTGGCGACGGGATGTTTTTCTCTGGAACAGGCTGCGCAGGAGAGAAGGGCCTGGAAGCTTTTGGGCCCACCTTGCAGGGTCAGCGTCTGCGCTCCCACTTCAGAGCGGCTGCCTGCTCCTGGACGGTCACGGGGCCGCAGGAGAAAGGCCAGGAAGACCCAGCCGTGCCAAGGCTTCGGGCTGAATCACGTGGCAGGGCCCAGGCGTTCCCAGGCCTCAGCGTCCTATCTGCAAAATGGGGATGAGTACCCTCTCTCCAGGGGTCACTGACATGGACTAGGCCCTAGCCACTGCCTACATACAGCTCCCCCCAAAGCAGAAAGCAGGGAGGGACTGCCTGAGTCTATCCACCCCCCAGGGGTGCCCTCACCAACATGCCCTGCCACAGACACCTCTTCCTCCCACAGGACTCAGGGCCAAGGGAGAGGGGCCGCCTGACTGGGCACCAGGGTGAGAGCGTCCAGGACGTGAGTGGCGAGGCCTCAGTGAGCTCCAGATGAGGCAAGAGGCCCAGCCCTGACACCTCCAGCCCTGCTCCCAGACCCTGTGCCTTGGTCTGTGTGGTGGAAGTCAGGCCCCCTCCTCCAGGAAGCCCTCCCTGCCTGCTCACAGCTTCACCCAGATTTCTCTCCATGCAGGCATGGCCACCTGGTGGGCCATGACCAGGAGGCGTCAGCAGGTGGGGGAGAGAGGTCTGCTAGCCCCACGTGAAAGGCACCCCACTCTCCTCTCAGCACCCCCAGCAGCAACTTCCACCTGCTGACCCCACCCAGCTCAGAGAGCTGCCCAGGTGGGTGTCCGAGTGGGTGGTTGAGGCAGGGGGCTTGTACCTGTTACCTCCCCGGCCCCTCCAGGCTGGGACCAGAGCCCTGTGGGCCTGGATCTTGGAGACGGCACCCCCTCCCACATGCTCTCCGGGTGGGCCCCAGCCCCGGGGAGGGTGCAGGAGGGACCCCTGCAGATCTGCCCAGCTGACTCTGGGGGTCCTGGGCTCAAATGTCGGGGACAGCGGGGCCCACCTGGAGAATCACCCCAGCAGGTGCGCCCGCAGTGGGAGGAGCTTTGGGCGGAGCGCGTGCCCAGTCTAGAAGGGTGTGCAGGTTGAAGCCGGGGTCCTGGAGGTGCAGGAGAAGGTGGGGAGATGCAGTGGTCTCAAAGGATGTCCCAAGGCCCCAAGACCCTGGAGAAAGGATGGAGGAGCTGGCCCTGGTGGGGGACGGGGAGAGGCGCGGGAGGGGAGCGAGGTGGCCGGGCTCTGGGCTGGCCACGCCGTCCGTGGACACGCTGGGCTGTGCGGTGGAGCCCCCCAGCCCTCACCTGGGCTTGTCCTGCCCTCTGAGGCACAGGGGCTCCTGCTGCCGGGCTCTGACCCCAACCCCCTCCCCCACGGTTGGGATGAGTCCGTGGGTAGAGCCGCTGCACAGGGGACCCAGACTCCAGCCCAGACAGACACACCCCTCGTGCGCAAAGCGAACGTGCTCTTTATTTGGGAGTCGAGGGACAGAAAATGCAGGACGGCGTCAGCGCAGTGCCAGCCACTCACTGGCACCCGGGCAGCTACAGGACCGTGGGGTCGCGGCGCCGCCCCCAGACCCCCGCCCTGGCCTCCTCCCGGCCCGGGTTTGCGTCGCTGTCCTGGGCGATGGTCGCTTGCCCTCTGCCGGCTGCGCCAGGAAATGCGGTCTCGCCGGCGCCTGGGGCTGACCCCGCCCCGCCGCGTGCAGCCCCGCCCCGCCGCGTGCAGCCCCGCCCGGCCGCGTGCAGCCCCGCCCCACCCCGGGGAGCCCCGCCCCGCCCCGTGCAGCCCCGCCCCACC
>NW_022437132.1:1039810-1087170 GCF_009761245.1 Sapajus apella
GCCCCGCCCCGCCCCGGGCAGCCACGCAGGTGGGCTGTGTAGGTGTTGGGCACTTGCGGGTCTTCCTCGCTCGCCCACCCCCGGCAGACAGCTGCACCGGTGGCCTCTAGGTCCGGGGCCTCCGGCTGAGCTGGGGGAGGCAGTTTTGCGGAGCACGCCCAGCGGGTAAGGTGCGACCGCAGACGGGGAGGGGCGGGGCTCCGGGAAGGCGGTGGAGTGGGGTCCGCGCCGCGTGCTGTGGCTGTGAGCACGCAGAGCTCCTCCAGGCCGCAGCCTCCACCCTGTGCGACTAGCCCCGCCTTCAGGTCTCCTCGTGCAGGTTCAGCCTAGGGTTGGGGACAGTGCTGCACCCCCTCCCTGCCACAGGCTGGGCCCCAGTGCCCGCTCAGCGCCCAGGAGCGCTGCCCAGGCTGGGAGGCTGCAGGTCCGGGTCGGGGCTGGGCGGGGGCCGCTTAGGACCCCAGGCTTAGCCACACCTGCGCCCCCCAGCCCTCCCTGCACTCTGCTGTGACCTGGGGCAGCAGCCCCCTGCTGTCCCCGAACCTCAGGTTCCTGCCTTCTATGTCCTGCCCAGGGGCCAGCCGTGGGTGATGGTCAGGGCCATCCACCCAGAGTCTCAGGGAGTGATCTTACAAGGAAATGGCGTCTTTGCAGACTGATTAATTGATTGATGAGTCGCCTTCTGTTGCCCATCTCTACTCACTGCAACCTCCACCTCATGGGTTCAAGCGATTCTCCTGCCTGTCATCCCAGCGCTGCAGGAGGCTGAGGCAGGCAGAATATCTGAGGTCAGGAGTTCAAGACCAACCTGGCCAACAGGGAAAGTCCTTCTCTATTAAAAATACAAAATTTAGTCGGGCATGGTGGTGCATGCCTGTAACCCCAGCTACTCCGGAGGCTGAGGCAGGAGCTCCAGATGAGTTCGGCTTCCTAGGGAGGAGATGTCCTGAGCACCAGAGCCCGGTCTCTGCTGAGGGTCCCAGGAGGCCTGGTGGCTGCAGGCCTCAGTCAGCGCCAGCACACTCAGGAGGAGCAGAGTGAGCAGCCTGAGTCCTGGCTGGGTGCTCGGGGCCAGGTCCCACCTGTCTGCCCTCAGGCCCTTCCCCTGAGCCCCACTACCTCCCTCGGTTTCTTCTGGGCTTTCTGATGTTGTTCTTGGTGGGTTGGAAGTGGGGTGCTTTCCTCCAGGGGCTTCCCTGGGCTGCTGGGAGGGCCCCCCAGTGACAGTTCCCACGCCCCAGGATTCCGAGGTCATCACCGCTGCTCACCCTGGGTTTGCCTTCCTGTCCCTGCACTGTCTGAGTTCATTCATTCCGGGTGGGCAGGCAGGCGAGGGCTTGGACCTCGGGCCCTGGGCTCAGGGTGGAGGGGTTTGCACAGGAGCGGGAGTTCTTGAACCACTGAGGGGGTGCAGAGGAGGGGAAGGGGAGGAAAGGGGTGCGAGGGACTGGCCTGAGCTTGGGGGTGCAGAAGGGGGGCCCCTGAGGCCCCTGGACCAGCTGCCCCCACCCACATATTTCGTGCCTGTCCACAAACCTAACAGTGCGTTCACAGGGAAGTCCCAGGCCCTGAGAGGTGACAGGGTTTTCCAGAGCCAGCACTGGGGCCAGGCTGGGTAACTGCCTCATCCCATGGGGCTGCCCCGTGGATGGCTTGTGCTGGATTCGGAAGGGATGGGGCGTCCAGAGGAGAGGGCAATGGATGGGGGCAGATCCTTGAGGCCCGGGCTGCATGCAGGATGAACAGTGCCAGCGGCTCCCGGCCCACACTGCCCGTCCACACCAGCAGCACTGGCCTGGGTCCCCAGCTCGGGGACAGCTGTCCCAGCAAGGGATGCCTTTGGGGAGGTGCCTTGTGGCTGAGCCATGGGAGCTCAAGGCTGGAGGAGGGAGGGCCCCAGAGGAGACACAGCTGCTTGGAAGCCAGGCGTCCCCAGGGACAAAGCCAGCTCCTGAGGCTAAGGGGCAAGATTTTGTGACTCAATGGTCCTCTCCTCTCTGTGCACCATTGGTGGTGATGGAGAAGGGCGCGGCGTGGCGTCCAGGGTGGGATGCAGCCGCGGCTTCTGGGCCAGCAGCAGGCGGGTCTCGGCGGCCGGCACCACCACCTCGCGCTCCGTCTCCAGCTTCCAGCCGTGAGCGTCCTGCGGTGGCTCACCTACCGACTCTGCGTGGAGTCCCTCTGTGTGCGCCGTGTCGACACGTCCACTGCCAGCTGCTGGTTTGGGTGCCGGCGGTTCAAAGGTGGTGGTGGCAGGCGTCCCAGTTCTGGAGCCGCTTGTCCGGCAGGTCCTGGGCCATCGGGAGCCAGCGGTGGCCAGGCTGGAGGGCATGCAGGCACCCATGTTTCGGGCTACATGGCATACCATGGGGGGCAGCTCGAATGGTGGCACCGTCTGGGGGGCCGGCAGCTGGGTCAGGAGCATGTCCATCTGTGCCATGTTGCCCGCCAGGGCCGGGGTAGTGAGGGGTGGGGTCAGCCCAGCGAGGTCAGCGGGGAAGCTCCAGCCACTCAGTCCCAGAGCACGTGACACTGTGCACACAGATAGCCTCCATGCCTGGACACCGGAGATCCCCCCGAGTGGCTGGGGGAGGTGGCATTTGGGATGGGCAGAGCTGCCCTCTTTTTTTTTTTTCTTGAGATGGAGTTTCACTCTGTCCCCCAGGCTGGAGTGCAGTGGCATGATCTTAGCTCACTGCAACCTCCACCTCCCAGGTTCCAGCAGTTCTCCTGCCTCAGCTTCCAGAGTAGCTGGGATTACAGGCACACGCCACAACACCCAGTGAATTTTTGTATTTTTAGTAGAAACGGAGTTTCTCCATGTTGGCCAGGCTGATCTCAAACTCCTGACCTTGTGACCTGCCTGCCTTGGCCTCCCAAAGTGCGGAGATCACAGGCGTGAGCCACCATGCCTGGCAGAGCTGCCTTCTTAAAGGGCCAGGCAGGCCCAACCCCACGACCCTCACCTTGGCGAACAGGCAGTGGGTGGCAGGCGGCCTGCTGTCCCACCCTTGATTCACCCACTGTTGCTCCTGTTCTGTTCTCTGACCCCTTTCTGTGAGGAGCTCCAGATTCGGCATGAATGGGAGGCTCCGCCCACCTGCAGGACCCAGGGGCAGAAGGGCTGTGGCCTTGGGGGACTCCGCTGGGGGTGAGTGTTGGGACGGCTGGCATGACGGTGATTCCCAATACCTACCGCTCTGCAAGTGGCTCCTCTCCCTGCCCCTGGGGCCCCAATACCAGCCCGATGCCACTGGACCTCCTGGCCAAGTCCTGAGGGGCAGCCTGGGCCCCTCACACAGTCCCAGGGGACCCAGACCTGAAGCAGTCCCTGCTGGGACTCTGCCCACTCTGCTCCTGGGACCACTACCCCAGAGCCAGGCCCCTCTGCTCCCCTCCTCCTAGGTCCCAGCCAGACTCCCCCAGGACGGTGTGAAAGGAGTTGGATTCGGCCTCTGGGAAGGTACATTGAGTCAAACGCCCAAATCGGACCCGCAGGGCGGAGGCAGGTCCTATGCTGTGGAGGCCACCCCCAAGGTCCCTGACCCCTGTACCAGGCTGCCTGGCAGAGGCTGGTGGGCAGGGGGTGCCCCCCACATGATGCGACCCCATCCCGGGCAGGGGAGCCCAGCCCAGGCATGATGCCCCCCACAGCCAGCAGAGGGCGGTGTTGGCCGTGAGATGCCAGCAGCTCCCGGGCTCCCCTTGGCCGGCATGGCCCACCCTGTCCTGGGGACCCCCTAGCCCAGGCCCAGGCCCAGGCCCTCCCCAACACAGGCCATTTGGCCCCCGACCCCTCCACCTCCCCCTCCTCTCCCGTCCTCAGTCTGGCCACAGGAGCCCAGGCTCGCCTTGGGCCACCCCCCTCCCCACCTGTTTTCCCCTGCCCTGCCCCCCGTACCCCCGGTGCCTCGCCCGGCCCTGACTGACCCCCTTAACTTGGGTGCCTTCCCCCTGCCCTGACCCCCAACTCTGGGTGCCCTCCCCCCGCCCTGACTGTTGGGTGGCCAGAACCCCCCCACACACTGCTGTGACCACTGTGTGCCCAGCCTGACGGCCTCCCAATGGCCGAGGTGGAGGCCTGTGCCCGGAGAAGCCCCGGGAGGAAAGCGCCCCACTTCCAACCCACCAAGCAGAAAATCCAGACGCCCAGAATACCCTGAGTGAGGAGGCAGGGCTTGTACTCCGCTTTCCCGGGGAAAGGCCTGCGGGCTCACTTCCAGGCACGGGGCAGGCTCGTCATGAAAGGTGGGCTTTGGGGACAGCAGGCCCAGGACTTCCCCCAGTGCAGGCTGAGCCAGAACCCACAGCAGCTGGCCCGGGCCCCCCCTCACTTCCCTTCCAGGGTGGGAGGTCAGGGAACCTTCCGGGACTGACGTGGCCTGAGGGCCGTCCCCAAGCTTTGCTGTGACTTGGTTTCCCCAGATGGCTGCATCCTTGAACCGTGCAGAGGGGACACCCGGCTCCACGTTTGGTCTTGAACCTGCCGTCACTCGGTGCCTCCCCCTGGGCTGAGCAGAGTGGAGTTGCCCATGTTTGTTCCTGGACCCGCAGACCTGGGAACCCCAGGGCCCCCCTCCCCGCTCCCCTGGGCAGAGGAGGAGGCTGAATCTGGGCCAGAGCACAGCTCTGCCACCTCAGGTGACCTCTGTGCCTCCGCTTCCAGGGGCCCCAGGGTGCAGTGGGGGTGCTGCCCCGTGGGGCTCCCAGGCTGACAGGACACAGACTCAGCTGTGGCTTGACCAAGCACCTATCCGAGGCGGGGAGCTGGGCCCTTGATCCCTGCAGCCATAGACCCCCGCAGCCCTTGGCCAGTTCATGGGGTGAAGACGCCCCAGAAAGAGGTCCTGGGTCAGAGCCGCCCCCATGTCCACTGTGTGGCTGGACAGGCAGCCCCTCCCAGCCGGTTTCCTCGTCTAGGGAGTGGGGCAGCATCTGTGAGGGAAGGCCAGAGAGTGGCTAAAGCCCCCCGAAGTCCCCACAGGCCCCCGCCCCACCTCATGGCCTCTGCACACATCCCCTTGGGTGGGCGAAGGGCTGGGGCTGAGGCCCGCCGGGTTTCTCGTCACTGGATATGCTGGTCTCTGAATTGCATTTGCAAAGGGAAATTGAGTCTGGGGACACGTGGAGGCTCCCAGGGCAGCGTCCCCAGTGCCCTCCTCCCAGCAGCCTTCAGAGCCTGGGGTGGGGTCCCACCTCAATGCAGCCCAGAGTGCTCACCTCTGCATCCGCCAGCCAGAGAGCAGCGCCTCGGCCTACAGACCCCAGGGTCGGGGTGTGTATCAGAGCACCGTGGTCGGGGCCTAGAGGTGGGGAGAGCTGGGCTGAGGCCACCCAGGCCGTCGCTAGCCCAGGAGGCAGGGGATCGCTGTGTGATAAGCATCCCTGTGTCTGGGAAGGTTGGGAAAGGGCTGGGGGACAAGCTGGAGGTCACAGAAGGACACCTTAGACATGGGGTGGCCCCCAGGAGGCCTTAGACATGGGGTGGCCCCCAGGAGTCCCCTGCATTCCATTCCAATTTGGAGAGTGGTGAGCCTGGCCCAGGCGGGACCTCAGCTTCCTTCCTGGAAAGGGTGTGGCCACCCTTGACCTTCCTCCCCTCACACGGTGGGTCCAGTGGTCACCCTGGAATGGCTGTGACCCTTGCCACGTCCCATCCCCCAGGACCCACACCAAGCAGCATGAATAGGGTGGGCCTGATGAGAAGCCCCTCCTGCTGGGTCCGGCCCCCCACCTCAATGGCCCAAGGCCCCTTCCTTGGAGTGGCCAGTGGGGAGGTGGGGACCTGTCACTTCTGTGACACCTCGCCCCTCCGGCCACTGCCAAGCACAGCCAAGGCAGCCAAGATGAGCCAAGGTCCCCAGGATGCCATGGGGGATGGCAGAGCTGAGACTCGGACCATCTGGCTTCCTCCGACCCCTGGCCACACCCCCTTGCTGGCTCCCGCCTGGAATGACAGCTCAAGGAGCCGCGGCCTCAGAGGGGGAGCCCCTTTGGGCTCAGTGGGTGGCCAGGTCCAGCTCTTTCTCCCGGGGCCAACAGAACACTTTAATAACGGGGATCTGAGGCAGTGCAGGGAGCCCGCCCTGGGGGTGAGTAGGGGCCAGTCCTAGGGGCGCCGGAGGAGCGGGCACACGGGGCGGCAGTGCCCCTGGAGGGAGGGCCGGGGAAAGATGAGGGAGGCCAATAGCCCAGGGCGTGGACAGGAGGCTGAGAGGGCAGGCTCTTGGAGGAGGCTCTGGAGGACTTCCTGGAGGAAGAGTCAGCCAGGCTGAGCCTCCATGGGCACACAGCCTCCTAAGGCTGTGGGAGGGCATTGCGGGGGCCCTTCAGGGTGGCGCCTTTCTGGCTGCGGAGACAGCTGAAACTCACCCTTCCTGGGGAGGAGTGGGGCCCTGCACAGACAGGGACACAGTGGCGTGGACGAGGTGAGCATGTGAGTGCAGTCAGGCGGCCAGGCAGGGAGGCTGCGGCCCAAAGTCCTGGCCTGCGGCCGAGGTGGGCACCGTGCCTGGGTGTCTGCACTTGGCAAAGCGGGCAGAGCGGCCGACAGAGGCTGATGGCTCCCTCCCGTTCAGCCCTCATCCTCTGCTCCCAGCCAGTGGTGGGAGGTGGGGACCCACAACCACAGGCACTCTTCCATCTATCCCTGGCCCAGGGAGGGAGGGCTCCGACATGACACATGTGACTCAGTTTACCTGCCTGAAGGCCTGGGGCTGCGGGGCTGTTCAGGCAGCTGCGCACTGCTCCAGGACTCAGGGCCTCTGCCAGCCCTCAGCAGCAGTTGGTGGCCTGGCTGGGTACCAGGATGCCCCCACCCACCATGGCCTGCAGCTGCTAAGTAGAGAATCTGGGGCTCGAGATGTGGGTGGGGTCCGGATCCCAGCACCTGAGGCTGCAGGGCCTGGAGCCGTCACGGACTGTGCCCAAGCTCCCGGCTGCAGCATGGAGGCCAGGACGGTGCCTCCCTCCTGGGTGTTTTCGGGTAAAGCAGGAAGCTGTGCAGCTCCCTCCGGGAAAAGTGCCCTCCTGAGCATGCCCGGTGGAGGGAGAGAAGCTGGGCACGCAGGCTCCCCGCCTGAGGTCGCCCCGGGCCATGCTGGGTCCCTACCCGGGGAGGTCCCAGGCAGCAGGGACAAGCGCGACCCCGTACCGTTGACCTTCACCACCCCTGGAAGCGGTCTTCCAGATACGGCCGAGTTAAACTGCGTTCAGAAGAAGCCATAACGCCCAGGGAGAGGTGAGGTCACAGGTAGATCCCAACTGCGGGGAGGTGAACGTCTGAGTGTTCAAGGGATGGGAGGGGTCGCCGGGAGCAGGATGAATGGGCTCCTAGACAGGAAAGCGGCTTCTCAGAGAAACTTCTGCCCAGCGGAAGGGAGCAGGGCAGAGAGGAGAGGGTCGGGGCTGAGGCCCAGGCAGGTGCAGGGAAGCCCAGCTCTCCCACCCCAGCCGTGCCCAGGCCCCCCGTGCCTCAGTGACAGTGAGGGGATCCCTGGGAGTGACGGCGGACACAGAGCAGGCGGCAGGTGCCGGAGAAGCTTTTGTTACCATCGTTACTGTCACGGCTGTTTTTTTTTTTTTTTTTTTTTGGTTTGGTTTTTTTTTTTTTGAGATGCAGTCACTCAGGCTGGAATACAGCGGCACGATCTCGGCTCACTGCAACCTCCGCCTGCCGTGGGTTCAAGCACTTCTCCTGCCTCGGCCTCCCGAGTAGCTGGGATTACAGGTGCCACCACCACGCCTGGCTATTTTTGTATTTTTAGTAGAGACGGGGTTCCACCATGCTGGTCAGGCTGGTCTCGAACGCCTGACCTCGGGTGATCCTGCCGCCTCGGCCTCCCAGAGTGCTGGGGTTTCAGGCGTGTGCCCCCAGGGCCAGCTGTCACTGTGTTTTTGTTGTGGTGTAAATCACAGAACAGAACCCTCACCGTTTCCGCTGCTGTGAAGTGTGCAGTTTGGTGGCATTCGGCACATTCATAGCACTGTGCGGCCATCGCCGTCATCTGGTTCTAGAATCTTTCGTCCCAAAAGGAGGCCCTCAGCCATGTGTGATCACCGCCATCTCCCGCCTCCCGGGACCCTGGGACCTGCCACTGGCTCCCCACGTCTCTGGCGTCGCCCGGCCTGAGCACAGCGCGGAAACAGAATGGCAAGCATGTCGTCCTCTGTGTCCGACGTTCCCCAGTGTGGTGACTCGGGGCCCGTCCCCTCTCGGGGCTGAGCCGTGTGTGCCGTGCGGGGACTGAGCCGTGCTCTGGCGATCCTGTCTGAGCTCGCGTTTGTCTGAATGAATACCCGTTTTCAGCCCACGTGGGCATGTCATGATTATTATTTCTGAGACAGGGTCTCACTCCGTGGCCAGGGCTGGATGCAGGGCTGCGACGGCGGCCCCCTGCAGCCACACGCCGGCAGGCTCCGGCGAGTCTCCCATCTCAGCCTCCCGAGTAGCTGGAGCTGCAGGCGCCGCCACCACGCCCGGCTAATTTTTATGTTTTTTGCAGAGATGGGGTTTTGCCATGTCACCCAGGCTGGCCTCCGACCTCTGAGCTCAGGCGATCCACCCAGCTTGGCCTCCTGACGTTCTGGGATCACAGTCGTGAGCCACTGCACTGGGCCAGTTAGTTTTAGAATCCTGGGAAAGCCCACTGGAAAAGCCTGAACCACTGTGACTTTCAAAACGTGGAAACAGACCCAGGGCAACGTGAGGCGTTGCTTTCAAGAGAGCGGGAGAAGCGGTAGCAGCACGCGGGGCGGGCAGGACTGCAGAGACACGCAGGTGCCTGTCGTGTGGGGCTCTGCCGTCGGCTCTGCTGCTGTTCTTATTTTTTATTTATTTTGAGACGGAGTCTCGCTCTTGTCGCCCAGGCTGGAGTGCAATGGCGCCATCTCGGCTCACCGCACCCTCCACCTCCCGAGTTCAAGCAGCTCTCCTGCCTCAGCCTCCAGAGTAGCTGGGATTACAGGCGTGCGGCACCACGCCTGGCCTATTTATTTATTTATTTTATTTTCTGCAACGGAGTCTTGTTCTGTGGCCCAGGGTATAGTTCAGTGGTGTCACCTCGGCTCACCGCAACCTCCGCCTCCTGAGTTCAAGCGATTCTCCTGCCTCAGCCTCCTGAGTAGCTGGGATTACGGGCACCTGCCACCGCCATGCCTGGCTAATTTTTTGTATTTTTAGTAGAGACAGGGTTCCACCGTGTTGGTCAGGCTGGTCTCGAACTCCTGACCTGAAGGGGTCCACCCGCCACGGCCTCCCAAAGTGCTGGGAGGACAGGTGTGAGCCTCCACACCCGGCCGGATCTACTTTTAGGAAAACCTGGAGTGTGCCCTCCTCTCCAGAGACATAAGCCGTTCCCACACCTGAGTGGGCATGCCAGCCTTCAAACACAGCCCTAGGAAATGACTGCAAATCGCAAATGAGGGGGAAGATTTTTAAATAAAAGGAAAAGGGCCTTTGTCCCAAGCCACATCACAGTGAAAACATCACTGGAAAGTAGTGGAAAGAGGCCAGGCGTCCCCCCGTGGGTCAGGTGTAGTCCCAGGGAGGACCAGAACCCGAGAGCAGAGAGGCCTGGCCTGCGGGCCACGAGGCTTATGCCGGAGGTGGGGTGTGAATTACACAGCCACGGCTCGGGGCTGTGCGTCTGCAGGGAGTGAGCCCTCCGACGCTGGGGGAGTTCAAGCAGCTGCCCGTCAGGATGCAGGGAGAGGAGGGATGCCTGAGAGCCTGAGGATGCCGGCACGCACCAGCAGCGAGGCTGGGCCTCACTTGACCCTCGGATGCCTGGCAGCCAGGAAAATCTTGGTCGTCCTGGGGAGGGACCAGCGCTGGGGGAGGTCCCGCCTGGGTCTTCCTGAGAGACAAGGCCCAAGGCCCAGGGCCGGTGGGGATCCGGGGACAGTGTGACCCCGCCTGGCCCCAGGTGTCCACCGCCTACCCGGCCGCAGTCAGAGCAGCTGGGATGAGGGAGGCCGGACTGGACGCAAGCTCCCGCAAAGGAGACAAACCCAGCTCGGTGAGCAGGTGGGGAGAGAACTCCCCTCCCACGGGGTGTCCTCAGACCCCGGCGTCGGCCAGCAGGTCCTGAGCCACAAACAGGGCGATCCCGGGGGTGGAAACAGGGTGGTCCCGGGCCATGGACTGAGCTGCGTTCCCCAGTGCCTCTGTTGCAGCCCTAACCCCGGTGTTAGGGGACTTGGAGGCGGGGCTCAGGGAGGAGATGGGGGCGAGATGAGGTCAGGAGGGCAGAGACCCCAAACAGAATCAGCCAGACCTAGATCTGAGATGCGCAGCCGTCAGAACCTGCAGAGAACCTGGGAGCTGCCCGGGAGACCCTGGGGAATGGGGTGTGCATGTTGATGAGTGGGCTGCGCCAGGGCAGAGCCCCCTAGAAGGGTACGGACGCGCCATGCTCGGGGAATGGCCTTGGGGGCCTCGGGAAGGGGGACCAGGGGTAGCGGAGCCTCAGCCAACAGCCCATGCCGTCCAGCCCGGCAAGTATGTGCCGTGCCTGGACCCGCCTTCGATGGGTCTTGGGGTGCCCGTGGGGTCCAGGCCCCTTTCCAGGACCTCACTTTCCCGTCCATGCTGCTGCTGCTGGCCAGAAAGGCCACGTGTCCCAGCAGCAGCAGCAGCGGATGCTCTCCAGGCTGGCTGGGGGACACCGGCCCTCACAGCAGGTAGGGGTGGGGTACACTGTTTTGGGGGCTCTGAGGCCCGGCCTGGCTGCCGCCTCCCTCCTGGTTGAGGAATTTCTGGGAGAACAGTCAAATCCCCAATTTATCAGCTTGGCTTTATCTCCAAAACCTCCTACCATTTTCCAGAGAACAAAATTAAAGAGGATTTAGCAGAGATTTGTCGTCTGCCGGAGCAGGGCCAGGGACGGCTGCTGTGGCAGAGGCGGCCGACGGCCCCAGCCCCACCCAGTCCCAGAGTCTCAGAGCCCAGCAGCAAGGACGACCCCCAGGTGACCAGGTGCAGGTAGGCAGCCCATACACCACGTCCGAGACGGGCCTCCCCTCGGCACACAGATGAGGAGGCTGAAGCTCCAAGAGGCTCCAGCAGGCAGCAGGTCTGCAAGGCAGCCTCTGGGGGCGGCCACTTTCCCTGGTCCCTGTCCTCTGGCACTCCCTGGCTTGTGGGTGGCCCAGGCACCTGTGGGCTGTGTCGGGGAAGGTGTGGGGCGGGGTGGAGGGGCGCCTCAGAGCTCTAGCGCTCCTGGGGTCAAGAGGCTCTGGCTCAGCTTCTGAAGATGCTCGGGGCAGGCAGAGCCCATCAGCTGCTTCGAGAGAGAAGGCCTGGGGGTGGTTAGCAGAGCAGGCTCGGAGGAGTGGGACAGTGTGCATTCTCCCCACCCCGCCACCAGGCCCCCAGCCGCCCCACACACGCACACGGGAGGGAAGCCTCCGGTCAAGGGCGTGGAGATGGAGCCAGTGCCTGGGCGAGCCCCGCCCACTACACGCTGTGTGACTTCTAACACACGCTGGGTCCCTCTGCACCTGGACTGCAAGCCAGGAGCCCCATGCCACGTCGCAGGCTGTGGCCACGCGGAGCCCACGTGGCTCCTGTCCTCCTGCCGCTGGCCTCTTGATCTAGGGACGCATGAGGCTTGCCCAGCAGAACTGTGGAGGAGACGCACACTTCCCCACAGACTGGTGGGGGGGCAGGGCCCCAGAGTACCAGGGGTGCATGAGGGGTTCCTTCTTCTCTTGGGGTGTTGGGGGGCCTGACGCCCACAGGGCTGGGCAAGAGGGTAGGAGGCTGAGGCTGGAGGACGGCTTGAGCCCATGACTTTCTTTGATACCTGCCTGGGCAACATAGGGAGACCCCGTCTCTATAGAAAAGTTTTAAAATTTAAAAATTTAGCCTGACGTAGTGACTCACAACTGGGGTCCCAGCTACTCAGGAGGCTGAGGCGGGAGGCTGGTCTGAGCCTAGGAGATTAAGGCTGCAGTGAGCAGAGTGCGCCCCTGCACCCCAGCCTGCAGCAGAGTAGACTCCACCTCAAAAAAAAAAAAGAAGCACTGTCATCCCTTCTGCAGCATGACCAGGCAGGGGTCCCTACGCCCCAGACACACCCTACCCAGTAGCTCCTCAGTCGCCTTCCCATGGTTTCCCAAGCCCCAGGGGCCACCTCGTCCTTCTCCCTAGAACTGGGGGTGGCTGCCCCGCCAAGGGACACGTGCGGATGTCGGCAGAGGACCTCTGTTGTCACGACGTGGGCGGGGAAGAGGCATTCCTGGTACCTGGTGTGTAGGGGATGCTGCTCAGCTGCCCCCAGGGCCCAGGACCCCCCCACAGCAAGGGTGAGCAGCCAAGCACCCGCAGGGCCCAGATGGGGATGCCGCCCCCGGGACAGGCCCCTTTCCTGCTGGAAGTCCTGAAGAAACGCCAGAAGCGGCCTGTGCTCCCTGGAAGCAGGCACCCCCGTGCATGGGAGGGGAGGCCGGGTCTGTGGGCAGCAGGCGGAGAGCCTGGCCAGGCCCTCACATGCCCAGCACCAGCCTGGAAATGGAGAGGCCGGGCTCCACCCAGCACTTACACCAAGGAGCCCTGAAAATCGATGCAGAGAAAGCTGTCCGCACAGCTCCAGGCCCCAGAGGTCCTCCCGGGGCAGGACGCAGCCCAGAACCACTTAGCTAATGGAAGGGGCGTTCAGAGCTGGGCCTGTCCACCCAGGAAGCAAACAGCCGAGGGTGCTGCGGGGCAAGGTCACTGCGACCGGCTAGAGCCAAGTGGGGCCCTCCTCTGCCTCCCCCATTCACCCCCTCCCACCCTCCCCCGACTCGGGGTCCTCAGCCCCCAGGATGCCCTCCCCAACCTCCAGCCCATGACCTGTGGTCCAGGAGGCCCTCCCCGCCCCCACCTTCCTTTCCACAGGGGCGGCCTTGCCCTGGAGCCCCCACACCCTCACCTCTCCCCTGCCCAGGTGCTCGGTCACCCCTCACCCCATCCCCACGGGCCCAGGACAGCTGAGGCCCTGCCCCCCGCCCCCCACAGCTGCATGTGGTCACCATCGGCCCCCACAGATGAGGAAGCCGAAGCTGCAGTATGGGGAAGCGCCCCCCAGCCCCGGAGCCGGGAGCGCCGGCAACCATACTTCCCCGTTCACCTATGACTCGGGAATAAACAAGCGGGACAGCCTGATGACTACTTTTGAGAATCAGGTCAGGTTGTTCCCAAGGCCAAGAGGAAGGGAGGAGGGAGCCCGGGGTGTCTCGGATGACCCGGTGGAGCAGCCCCGACACGCTGCACACGGCCACCACGGGGGGAAGCCGGGGAGGGTCTTCCAGCTGGGCAGGGGCCGGGGCCAGTGCAGAGGCATGGAAGGGTGTCGAGACCCCCGGGGCTGGGGCTGCAGGGTCGGGAGGGCCTCGGGCCAGGGCTTTGGATTCAGCTGCGCCCCCCTGCCTGCATCCAGACCCCCAGAGCTGGCCAGGCCGCGTGCTCGGCTCCACAGATCCACGTGGGTCTGTCGGGAGGGGACCAGGAGGGGTCAGATGGGCTCCTGCCAGGGGTTCAGGTCAGTGCCAGTGTGGGGCCCCCGCCTCCTGGGGCCGCAGGGGAGGGCTGGGAAGGTGTGGCTGGCTGGGGGGCCGGGAGCCTGAGAGAGGCGGAAGAAGGGTGGAGGTTCCACTCCGGCCCAGGCTGGCCTTGTTTTCAGTCTGAAAGGTCAGGTGTCCCAGGTGCTGTCCATGCTCCTGCCTAGGTGCCTCTGAGGTGGGCTCAGGTGTGACCGCAGCGCCTGCAGGCGGATGCCCCTCCCAGCTGGGCTCAGGTGTGACCGCAGCGCCTGCGGGCCGATGCCCCTCCCAGCACGAGTCCTGGTGAGGCCCCACCTCCCCGGGGTCGGGTGAGGAAAGGTCGGAGCAGCGCCTGCAGGGAGGCCTTGGGAGCCCCGGTCTTGGGCTCTGAGCCCCCTGGAGGCCAAAAGGGCAGTGAGGAGGCGGGAGGGGCACTCAGCCCCCAGCCCCAGGCCCACAGGCCCCTCTGCCTAGCCCAGCACCTGTGTGCCCTGCCTGCTGGGCCTGGAGCGGCCTCCTCGGCAAGGTGAGCTCTGCTCCGTCACTGCACAGGGCCCAGGACGCTGGGAAGGAGAGGGAGTGGGCACTGACGGTGCCAGAGCCTGCGACGGGCTGCAGTGCCAGCCTTGTGAGCGGCCGCCCAGCCCTTGGCCTGTGAGCCCTGAGCAGAAGATGGAGTTGCGGTGGTGACCCCAGGCCACCCAGATGCCAGCGGCGTGATTGCAGCCAGTTCTCTGAAAGCGCGTGGTTATGCTGGGCCCCGCATCGCCTGTGTCTCTGGGTGCCACTGACCGGCTGCCTGGCTGACGTGGGCCCTCGAGAGGTACAAGGACGTTTCTGGGAATCTGGCCCCCCTTTCCTGGGGGAGGTAGGCGCAGGCGTGGCCTCCCCAACATCCACCAGTGGAAGGCGAGGTGTCCTCACTCAGGGCCCCGCAGGCCCAGCCAGGCCAGGCTCAGACCCCGCCCTCCAGGGCCTGGCGGCTCCAGGTGGGTGTCACTGAGAGATGACCCGCCCGCCTGCAGCCCACACAGTGAGCCTGACGTGACACCCGCTGCCGGCCAGCAGGGTGGGGGCACGTGCCTCACAGTGCTAATGCACTTGGCATCTTTATAAATCTTGGTTTCCTTCACAGGAGAGGAAAGGGCGCCCTGGGACCCCACCTTGGCCAGGAATGGGCATCTCAGTCTAACAAACAGCACCTACTCCAGGTGGAAGGAAATTCTTTCCCAGGGGGCTGAGGCCCGGTCCTGTACCCTCCCCCCAGTGCCAGCCACGCCCCACCAAATCCCACCCCGGCCACTCTCCCTTCCAGGGGCTCCCCAGGCCAGCCTCCCTGTCTCCCTCTTCCCATCTCTCCCCAAATCTCGGGCCCACCCAGAACCTATGTCTCCCCATCCTCACACCCACCCAGCACCCATCTCTCCCCCATCCTCAGACCCACCCAGCACCCATCTCTCCCCCATCTTCAGGCCCACCCAGGACCCATCTCTCCCCATCCTCGGCCCACCTGGGACCCCCTCCTGATGCATTCCACCCTGTGCACCGAGCTGCCCTGAGGCACAGCTGAGCGGGCTCCTGACCAGACAGAGGGGCCTCCAGGGCTTTAGGTGAGTGGCTGTGCCCCCACTGCATAGGCCCGGGGCCGCCTCCAGGGCACATTTTGACCGTGGACAGAGTCCCAGAAGGACCACTGCTCAGCCCTGGTGTGGGCATGAGGCACCCCTTTGCCTGCAGAGGCCCAGCCACCCAAGGCCAGCAGACCCTGGACAGAGGCCCCAGCAACCCCCCTTCCCAAGGGCTGGCAGGAGTGGTGGCATGGCAGCAGGGATGCAGGGCCCATCTGGTGGGAAGGGGGCTGGGCTGCCTGGAGATGACAGCATGTGCATTTATGTCACATTTGCCATAAGCTGGCAGCGTCTGCAGTAAGGACTGCCCTGAGCATCATCGCTCAGGGCAGAGATTAGCTTCCTGGGGCCGAGAACCTGGCGTCAAACAACACACCGTCCTCCCAGGCCCACACCGTCCTCCCCGGCCCCACGCCGTCCTCCCCGGGCCCACGCCGTCCTCCCCGGGCCCTCGCCGTCCTCCCCAGGCCCTCGCCGTCCTCCCACGCCGTCCTCCCCGGCCCCACGCCGTCCTCCCCGGCCCCACGCCGTCCTCCCCGGCCCCACGCCGTCCTCCCCGGCCCTCGCCGTCCTCCCCGGCACCGGAGGCTGCGTCACATCTGGGCATCGCAGGGCCTGGCTTCCTCCAGGGAGGATCCTTGATGCCTCCTCTGGCCCTGGGGCCCCATTTCCCAGGCTGTGACTGTTTTGGGTGCTGGGGTCTGGAGGGGCTTGGGTGTGGTGTGTCCGGCCGGAGGCTTCGGCCAGCGAGGTGCAGGAGGCCGTCGTGGGAGACCGGGTTGGGTGGGGGGGGGGCCACACGGGTGGGGCAGGTGCCCCCAGGGGTCTGACCGTGTTTGGCCGGTTAACAGACCTGAGGAGGCCGCAGCCCTCACCCACCCGAGACTCTGGCCGGAAAGGAACCCGAGTGGCCACAGTGCACTGAGAATGTGGCCTGTTTCTACGACAGGAGCTCCTCCTGATCTCAGTGGAGAAACGTTCATGGGCCTAGGGAGTGCGGCTGGGGGTGGGAGCCCAGCAAGGGTGGGGGTTCCCACAGCTGCACCCCTCCCGCTGGTGTCCTGGGCTGCCTGGGCCTCCTGGAGCTGGGTACCATCTCCGGCAGGTCCCCTGACCCCAGGGTTCCTCTCGAGAAACCTGCTCCCCTGGCACCCGGGTCTCAGTTCGGACATCACCCGCACCTCAGCCTGCCAGCTTGTAGGCTGGAATTCTCCCCCGGAACTCCTTCCCATGCATAGGGGGGAGGCCTGGAACGCTGCACCCCCTCCCCCAGAGCCCTGAGCTTGGCCAGGGAGGGTGTCCAGTCAGTGGAAGAGCGGACGTGAGGGCGAGTTTCAGGGGCAAGACCCCTCCACGCATGCCAGTGGCCAAGCTCACCTCTGGGCACTCCCAGGGGCCGGGCCCAAGCCGGGAGGGTCTGATGTCCCCACCCAGGGACCAAGCTTGCCTTCTGGGGGGACCAGTTCACACACACCCCAGCCCAGGCGGGACTTCTCCGTGCACTCAGGTTCTTCACTGAGCACACGGCGTCCTGCCTGAGCTCTGGTCTGCAGGGTCAGTGATAAATTGTTATTTTTAAACTCTTTAATGGTGTGTGAGTGACATGATGGGGCTCGCCATCCCATAATTGTTCCAGATCAATAGGGAGCGTTCGGGTTCAGCCAGACTGCTGCCAGGCCGCCCCTCGGGGCCCCCGCCTATCCTCAGCTCTGTCTGGATGCCCCAGACGGCACCGGAGACTCAGAGGCTAGGGAAATCATTTCTGGGCAGACACAGTGGCTGAGTGTAGAGAGGCCTAGGGAGGGCTTGGCTGGGCCTGGGTCCCCGAGGGGCTGGGGCTGAGAGCTTCAGCCACAGCCCCGGGCAGGGCACATGTCCTGTCTGGCAGCCGGGGCCACCCAAGGTCCAGGCTGAGGCAGGTTCCCGTGGAGCCCCGGGGTCCTGCCCAGAGGCCCCGCCGA
Organism: Sapajus apella; assembly: GCF_009761245.1. NCBI lineage: Eukaryota > Metazoa > Chordata > Mammalia > Primates > Cebidae > Sapajus > Sapajus apella. Next base: position 1,056,927 of record NW_022437132.1, read on the forward strand.
GGTTGCAGAACACCGAGCTGGGATGGGGGCCCAGGTCCTGGGCTGGGGGGCTGGGGGGCTGACTCAGGGCCCTCCCTCTGCGGCCACCCCGCCCCCAGTTTCAGCGGCCACCAGCACCTGGGGCCAGCCTACAGGCAGGCTTTGCACCTAGAATCTGACCTACACGTTGTTCCATTGATAAGGGGAAAATCCCAGAATCCGGGAGGCCCATGTGCCTCCCCTCCGGCCTCCAGTGCGCCTCCACCTCCCCCTCCGGCCTCCCGTGCGCCTCCATCTCCCCCTCCGGCCTCCCATGCGTCTCCCCCTCCCCTCCGGCCTCCCGTGCGCCTCCCCCTCCCCTCCGGCCTCCTGTGCGCCTCCCCCTCCCCCTCCGGCCTCCCGTGCGCCTCCCCCTCCCCCTCCGGCCTCCCGTGCGTCTCCCCCTCCCCTCCGGCCTCCCGTGCGCCTCCATCTCCCCCTCCGGCCTCCCATGCGTCTCCCCCTCCCCTCCGGCCTCCCGTGCGCCTCCACCTCCACCTCCGGCCTCCTGTGCGCAGTTGAGGGTGTTGTCCGCCTGCAGGCCCCAAAGCTGCAACTGGGCAGCCCTTAACCTGGGACTGGCACTTGTGGTCTTCGGAAGCATCTGGACCTCTGCAGGAGCCTTGGCTTTGGGCTTCCGGGGTTGCCAGGTGCCTGGATTCCTGGCTGCCCTCTCTCTCCAGGACCCCAGGAGGGAGAGACGGGCTGACCCGGGCCTGGCCCCAGGAAGGAGCCCAGCAGTACCGGAGGCTCGGGGTGGGGGGTGCCCTGTGCGGCTGCCCTGTGAGCTGCAACAGGCCCCTGGCCACTGCCTGATTAGGAAAGCCCCTCCCCTGCCCCCAGGACAGACCCCTGTACAAAGTTGGGACTTCCCTCCAGGGACCCATTCCTCCTCAGCCGGACCAGGGGAGCCTCCCGCACTGCCTGCGCTGCGTCCAGGACCCCGGCGTCCAAAGTGGGCCAGGCTGGACTGTGGGGCCAGGGGAGGCTGGGCAGCTCTTCAGATCAGCTCCCAGGTCAGTGCTGAGTTTAAATTCACGTTGCTGGAGCAGGTGCTCCAGGCTGGGGGAGGGGCTCGGCTCTGCGCTGAGGTTGAACCCTGGGCCCAAAGCTGTGAAGTTCAGATTTAACAGCAGGAAGCCAGGGCAGTGGCAGGAGGTGAGGGCGATGGGAGGAGGCAAGGGCGGGGGCAGTGGGGGGGGGTGAGGGCGGTGGGGAGGGGGGGGGGGGGGAGGGGAGGGCGGTGGGGGGGGGTGCCAAGGGGGGGGGGGGCCGGTCAGGGGAGGACATAGTGGAGGGTCTGTGGTGAGGGCGATGGGAGGAGGTGGGCGCGGGGCGGGAGGCACCCTGGTCATCTTGGTGCCAGCGCCCCTCCACCCCGTGTGGGCAGCCCCAGCTGGTACCTGAGCAGGGGACACCCCAGGCCCCGGATGCCCTGGGTCACACAAGTATTTGGAAGTGCAGATCATGGCTCAGGTGTGAAACCAAAGCCCAGGTCACCCGGGGACCCCTGAGCTTCCTTTAGGGGCAGGTCGGGGCACAGGCCACTGGGCCACAGCTGTTTAGAGCGGGCTGGGCCCCCGTGGGGCAGGGACACTGAGGCTTATCCTTGCCTGGAGGTGGTCTCATGGAAGGATGGGGCCGCAGCCAAAGGCCGCCACCCACACGGCTGCCTCCCCTCCAGCCAGGCCCTGACCCTTCTGGGGGCATCTGCAGGACCGGACGTTCAGGGAGCACCCCAATCCCACCTGAACTGGCAGGTCTGAGTTCAGGAGCAGATGGACCACAGAATGTGCCGGAAGACCCTGCCACCCACCCAGCAGGATCCTGAGTGGGCCCGGTGGGGTGCCCTAGCTCCCCTGCCCAGAGGCCGGGCTCAGCCCTTGGGAGGTGGAATGCACTGGATCCCTGCCAGCAGGGTGGACATCCTGGGGTCCCGTGCCCTCATGCCAGGAAGCCCTGGACAGCGTCCCAGGGCGGTGGGGGGCCTCCCAGGTGGGCCCTCTCTGGCCCTGTGTCCCTGATATCCTGACATTCCTCTGTTGGAGCCCATGGGAACACCACCCTCTGGCCTGCAGGGGCTCTGGGCTATGGTCACCCCAAACTGTCGGACCGCCACCAGGCACCCAGGATGACCATTGCACTTTTGGGGAAACAGGCCTGTGGAGATGGGGCTACACCCTGGTCCTCCCAGCAACCCTGCTGTGTGCAGAGGCCGATAGAGATCCAGGGGGGCTGCACCCGGCAAGGCCTCTCGTCACCGTGGCCCAGGCAGAGGGGACAGGTAGCTCCTGTCGTCATTGTGTGTCCAGCAGGAAGGTCCCTGCCACCCCCCGAGCCTGGAGTTCCATCTCGGCTCTAAGCCACACCAGCTGCCAAGAGAACAGTCAGCCCTCCCAGGAGCAGGACGTGGGGGTGGGAGCTCCCAGGGCCACCCCTCCCTCTCCCTCCTGTCCAGGTGAACACATCCGTGCCTTAGCAGCGGCAAGACGTAAACGTTGGAACCTGGGTTCCTCCACCCTACGGAGAGGAGACGCCAGATGCTCCAGGCGTTGCCTGGCAACCCCGCTGCCTGCACGAGCCCCTGCGCCCACGCAGGCCCAGCCCGCCTCCACTCAGCACCTCCTGCTTGGGGCCCCAGCGGGCCAGGCCGGCTCCCTGTCTCCGGGGGTGGGCTTGGGCCCATAGGCCCGGGTGGTGGAGCGGAAGGGGGCCTGGCTGAGTCCCCTGGGCGGGTGGTGTCTGCCGCCGACTCTCCCACGCACAGAGTCCTGGTGTCCGGGGACACTTGCTCCCAAAAGACAAAGAGAAAGCCAGGGAGTCCCCCCGAAGAGCGCCCTGGCCGCCCTCCATCCTGAGTGACCTCCCCCTGGAGCCCCGGCCTCTCTGCCATCCGCTGATGAGGAACTGAGGCGCACGGCCTGGGCTGGCCGGTGGCCAGGTGGCAGGTGGGCCCCATGAGGGGCAGGACCGGCTGATGTGAGAAGTAGAAACCCAATTTTAGCCCCGAGGGTGATGGCGCCCGCTCCCCGTGTGATGTGTGATCCGAGGCTGACCTAGGCTGTGTGAGGCTTCCAGTGAGATCAGTGTCCTGGCGGCAGAGGGTAGAGGGTCCTGAGTCTCCAGTGCCTGAGCCGGCTCCACGGTCACCTGGCGAGGGAGGCCCAGGTGCGGAGGGCCACCTGCAATCGTGCGTCTGGGCGAGAGCTGGAACTGAGAAGCCCCTGTCTCCCCCACCTGCCACCCATCCCCGCCCAGGGCTCACCCCATCCGGGGTCCCTTTGTTGCTTCATCGCTGCAGAGGCCTCCCCAGCCCGAGAGACCCACTTGGTCACCCTCCCAAAGGGGTTCAGGATCTCTCACCCCTTCCGTCCCCTCCAGGGCCCCGCTCCGCCCCAGCCAGTCTGGACCCTGGAGATACCGTGGGGACAGAGCCGGCAGGGGGCCTGTGGGGGAGAGCAGGGACTGGAATCGGGGCTGGGAGGGAGACAGCGGGCACTGGGGCAGGGCCGTCCTGAGCCAGGCAGGGGAAGCGCTGGGGAAGCTGCTGGGAGGTCCCCGAGGATGGGAGTTGGGGCTACACAGGAGGGGATGGCGAGGGCAGAGGCCCAGTGCGGACGGGGCCGCCCCAGCTTCAGGGGAGGAGACACGAAGGGTGCAGGGCGGCCCCAGCAAGGTCAGCGGACTCGGGGAAGGGTCGTTCCTCAGCTCTATTCCCCACACCACCCAGCTCCAGGGACAGATCCCAGCTCCGGGCCCACCAATCCAGGACGGGCAGAAGTCCCTCCCCACCAGGGCTTCCCCTCCCTAAACCCCCACGGCCCTGGGGCTTCCTTGCCACAGCCCCCACTGCAGTTGGGGGGCGCTCTGCCGTCACCCCACCTGGATGGGACAGAGTCCAGCCTTTCCCTTCTCCCAAAGCCAGTGAGTGGCCTCCACACCCCCGAGAACCTGTGTCCCCTGAGGGAGGAGGCGCCCAGCCCCGTTCTCCTGGGACCCTGTGGCCCTGCCTGTAGGGTGGCGTGGGGGACAGGGGTGAGGGCCTGTGCTGGGCCCGGGCAGTGGCCTGTTCTCAGATCCCGAGCCTGTGTGTCCTTCCCCGAGGTGGGATGTGCGGCTCTCCCCTGTGGACGGAGCTGGGGTGGGGGCTGCAGCCGCTCCCTCCCCTGACGTCCCCTGCATCAGGCTTAGCCCCAGAATCTTATGTGTTCACTGAGCAGAGGTGGCTGGGGGCTTTGGGGACCAGCTCAATGGAACCCCATTCCCCACTACAGGGGCCAGGTGCCTTCTCAGGACCCGCTCATTTTGCCCAGGAGGTTGGCAGGGGCAGTGGCTCAGCCCAGGGTTGGGGGACAGCTTGCAGGCCCCAAGATGCCCAGGGCCCTTCCTGAGGTCAGCCTGGGACAGATGCCCCTGAGAGACCCTGCACTCAGCACAGAAGGCCTGATCCTTCTGAGGCTGTTCCTGCCAGCCTGGAGAAGGCACAGGTGGGTGCAGGGGTGGGCAGTTCCATAATCAGGGCGGGGTGTCTTCACCTGGGTCTTGCTAAATAGAAGGAAGCCACGTCTTCCAGTCTTGGGTGAGCAGGAGCACCGGGCCCTGGTGACGACACGAACCCCGGATAGGCTTTGTGGATTGGACACTTGCCTGGGGACCCCTTGGTCTCTTCTGAGAAGTGCTGTGGGCTCTGCCAGGGAACCCCCTTGCTGCTCTGTACCTCGTCAGCAGAACGTCTGGGCATCCGGGATGAGTCCTCACCAGGACCCTCGCAATTGCCGCTGACTAGAGCACCACAGTTCTCCCCAGTCCAGGAAGCCTTCCTGGAAGAGGAGGCGCTGAGCTGCGCAGGGTGGGGAGTGACAGTTGGGGGTCCTGGCGGGGAGGGGGTGTTCGGTCCTGGGCCACATCTCACACTTGGGGTCAGCCGGCATCTCACTGAGCACCTACTGTATGTGGGAATGGCTGGGCTGGGCGGGGTGCAGAGAACATGGGGAATGGCCCCGTTCCAGACAAGACAACAGAGGACCTGCTGACAAGGACTCAAAGATGACGGACAAGAGGGCCCCAGGCAGCCGGCCCCCATGTCCGCAGGACACCCCATCCCCCTGCTGCCCCGGGGAGCCGTCAGTGTCGCCGAGCTCTGGGTCCCGGGGGGCGCCTGCTGAGGTGCGTGCTTCTCCGTCCCTGTCCTGGCCTCGCCCGTGGTGGCCAGGGTGGCCAGGCCCCGTGTCCCAGCCTCTCCATAGCCTGGGCTTTGCTTTCTTTCAGGTCCTGACGGGCAGGCGTTGGGGTGGGGGCAGGGCTCTGGACGCACCCTCCAAGTAGGCAGCTGCATCCCTCCCTGGTCTCCCATGAGGCCCCTCCTGAGAGCCTGGGGGTCCTTGGGCAGACCCCAAGGAGCCCAGGCTGACCCCTAGAGCTGGCCCTTCACCCACCAGGACCTCTGGGTCTGAGCCCACATTCCTTCACCTGTAACGGGCAGTGGGGGCCATGCCCTGACTTCTCAGGTCACCAGTGCAGCAGCAGGGGCTGAGAGGCCTGGCTCGCCGGGGAGCGGTCGCCCCACCCGGCGAGGCCGCACAGACGCCTCTCGGCCCACACGGACGTGTGCTGGAAACAGGCAGTGTCTGCCTTTCAAGGCAGCAGCCCCGGAAACCGAATGTTTTGCTTTGGGATCATGCTGCCCAGGGCGCGCCACGCCGAGCTCTCCAGCCTGTTTGTGAGGAGGGGGCGTGGACTGAACCCCACAGTCCTGACGCTTTGGTGTGTCTGCCCCGAGGAGGCCAGGCCAGGCTGGGGACACGCCTCTCGTTAGCAGGGGAGGTCCCGGGGCTTTCCCCCACCCTCCTGCCCCTGCATGGTGACCCTCTGAGTGCTGAGGGCTTTCGCCAGTGACCTCTGTGGTGGGGTCTAAATAACCAGCTCCCTCCTGACCAGACACGGGGGAGCCCCGTGCCCACTGCTCTGGGGCCCCTCTGTGGCTCTCGAACCCAGCCTGGCCGCCCTCCTCCCGGGCCTGTCCCTGCTGCGGGGTTTTCCTGGAAAGGCTGCACAAGGTCCATGTCTCAGGATCTGCTTCTGGGACACCTGCCTGATTCAGCCAGGGACCCTCAGCCTTCCCGAAGCTGTCTCCCCTCCCTCTGCTTGCCCCGCCTCCCCGAGCAAGCTGCCGCCCCAGGCTCTGGCTGGGTTCACAGGAGGGTAGCATGCTTCACCCTCAGGGTGAACACCCGGGCCTCGTGTGTTCCTTGCTGGGGCGTCTGCACCGCCCTGCGGGTGGAGACTCGGCGTGCAGGGCTGCCAGCTGGGGTGTGTCGCCTTGTTCGGTTCTGCTTCTCCCACTGTGCCCTGGGACCCCCACAGCCCGTGTGTGGAGGGGGGCAGGCCCATGTGTCCTAACCCTAGCAGCCAGCCCAGGGCCTGGCACCCACATGACGTGCCTGTGGACCGGGAGCCTCGCCCCACTGCAGCGCACAGGAGTCCCTGTCTCATCTCCCCAGCTCTTCTCCAGGCTTCACACCCTGCCCAACTCTGCTTGCACCCCTGGGAAACGGCTAGCCTGGCCCCCACCCCCAACTCCTTGCTGTCTGGGAGCTCGCCTCCGCCTCAGAGGACAGCTTTGGCCACTCCCTGCAGCACTGGATGGTGTTTCCTGGGGGCGAGAGGCACAGCTCATTTATATGAAGCAAATGGTTGGAGGCCCCTCAGGGACCCGAGCCCCTGTCCTCCAGGCGCCTACCCAGCCTGAGGAGCCTCAGGGCCTGCAATGGCCACAGCTGTCCTTTCTGGCCTGAGCAGCCTCCCAAGGGAGACTCTGGTGTGGAGGCTGGGGACGCCTTCACTTCCAATGAGCTGGGGGCAGGCCAGGGTCCTCAGTGACCCCCAGGGGCTGCCCAGGAGGCTGGAGGAGAAAGACCAAAGGCGTGGTCTGGCATCTGGTGAGGGCTGGGGACAGCTGTGGCGGAGGGAGCCAGAAGGTTGAGGACAAGGACTGCCTCAGGCCCCTGAGTCCCTCTCCTCTGAGGTCTGAGTGGTGGGTGGCCCCGTTCCCAGGTCACACGCCAATGACCTTTGACCCGCAATTTACCTGTCACTGATAATTCTGTCCCCCCCCCCAAGGTCACCAGCTTCCCGGGGCCCACCTGCGGACCTGTCCCAAAGCCCCACACTGGGCAGGACCTGGGGAGTCGGCGGATGGGGAGGGCAGAGGGGTCCTGGGGCAGGTCAGCTCCTCCCCAAAGGGCCTGGCCTGCTCTTGCCGTCTGCACCTAAAGCACCCCCAAGCTGGGCGAGGCTCCCCTAGGTGGGCTAGGGGCCAGATGCAGTGGGGGTGGGGTCAGGTGTGTTGCCCGCTCCTTGCCCACACAGCCAGTGTCACCCCTTCCCAGCCTGCGGCTGCCCTGGCTCCGGAGACCTCAGTATTGATCCCAAGACCAAGATGGCCGTCCGGGCTGCCTGCCCAGCGCCTCCTGGGAACCTTGGGCCAAGGTCCCGGCATGTGCCCAGAGCCCAGCTCCAAGGAAGCTCTGGGAGCCTGGGCAAGCCCGGACGAATGTGCCCGTCGGGTCTTCCCCGGGCCTGGGTCAGCAGGCCTGCCTGAGCTCAGGGCTGCAGAGGAGCCTTCCCGGGGGTGAGACGTTCAGGGGTGGGCCTGCAGCACCCAGGCAGGCTGCAGCGCAGAGATCCCCAAACTCCCACCCCTCCCCCCACGCGTCCCCCTCCCTGCGCCCACTCCTGGTCCCTCCTGCCAGTGTGCCAGCCTTGGCTTGCTCCCCCACGGGCAGGAGCGACGCCTTCCAGTGCAGAACCCCAGGCGTCTCTGGGTGCTGGGTCCCCGCCGTCCTTCCAGGCCTAGGGACAGTGTCCAGCACAGGAGCGGGCACAGTCCCAGTGAGGGTCTAAGTGCCAGGACCTGCCTGTGCGCTCCTGGACAGACCTCGGGGCCTCCCTTGGCCTTGCTGGGGCCCGGCTGGTCCAGAAATTTCCGAGCTGCCCATGGACTGGAAGCTCCATGGTGGGTTCCGGTGGCTTCTGTGACTCACGCCACCCCGGGGGTGTGGAATGACAGCAGCTTCTCTCCCCATCCTGAAGGCCACAGGTCCAACAGCGGGTGTGGCCAGGGCCGCTCCCTCCGGGCAGGGTCCTTCCCGCTCCCGGGCTTCCAGGCTGCGATCTCTGCTCTGAGGACGCCCGAGTTGGAGCGAAGGCCCCCGAGGATAATCCCACCTGGAGGTCCTTAACGAGGCTACGTTTGCAAAGACGCTTTTCCCGAGGGCATTCCATCCACGCGCTCCGGCCTCCCCAGGCCTGCATCCGCCTCGGCTGGAGGGAGTGAGGGCCTTGGAGGCCAGCCCCGTCCAGCAGAGGAGACCCCATCCTGCGCCTCCCAGCCCGGCCCCCACCTCTGCTGTCCCTGCAGCCCTGGAGGGCAGCCGCGTTGCCAGGACAGCAGACCCGACGCCGGTCCTCCGGAGCAGCACGTGCTCACATTCGGGGGTCCACAGCCTGACCCTCCACAGGTGAGAGAGCTCAGGGCCGCTCTCTAAGAGAAGGCACAGCCCGTGGAGAGCAGGGCTCACAGCTGGCCTGCTCCCGAGATGCCCCTCCCCATGAGGACAAATCCCCCAGCACCAGGACCACCTCACGTCCCCTCCTGACCCCCACAGGGCAGAACCGCCAGGTCTGAGGCCACCTGCTTAATTCCAGAGCAGCTCCCTCCCGTGATCAAACAGGGGCCTGAGATCAAACAATTCATTAGGAACTGGTCCTGGGGGAGCCTCTGCTGCCTAGAACTGGCTGCAAATCAGCCAGCGAGGGGCGGAGGCCGGGCTGGGGCAGGAAACGAAGAGGGGGCTCGGTGGGGGGCTCGGTGGGGGGCTCGGTGGCGCCGTGTGGGGGCTCACTGGGGGGCTCGGTGGGGCCATGTGGGGGCCAGGAAGGGGCACTTGAGGACACATGGGGTGCCATGTGGGGTCTGCATGGGGTCTGGGCTACACATGGGGTCCTCATGGAGTCTGTTGACCCACGTGCTCAGCCACGTCTGCAGGACCACGGTACCCACAGCCCTAAGTGCACAGGCCACACAAGGTCAACGCATTCTAGCACATTCTGGGGCTCACCTCCTGCTGGCCCACTGCTGAGACAGACGCTGTGCCCACCACTGGCTCTGCCCACCTGGGGGGTTCAGGTGAGCTCCTGAAGCTGCAGGGCGATGGCTGCCCGTCTAGGCTCAGCTCAGAGCAGGCGGAGCAGGCCAGGCAGGCTGGCGGGGGGCTGCCGAGAGACACCCTGGGCAGAGGCCTGGGCGGCCTCTGGGCCCCAAGTGAGCCGGCTGTTCCACTTTTGCTTATAAAACACCAAAAAGCCAACTGCCTGCGGCCCAATGCAGCCGCTCCCCAGGCCTACCCCCTTAGGTGGAGGGAGTGAGGGCCTTGGAGGCCAGCCCGGTACAGCAGAGAGGCGGCCCCATCCTGCACCTCCCAGCCCGGCCCCCACCTCTGCAGTCCCTGCAGCCCTGGAGGGCAGCCGGCTGCAGGAACAGCAGACCCGAGGCTGGTCCTCGGAGACGCGCAGCTCCCCGCCGCCCTGGGGCCTGCTGGGCATACGACAGGTGTCCAGACGCGCTTCACCTGCTGGGTGTTTGGGGGTGGGGGGATGGGAAGAACCTCAGTCACAGGGCCCCGCCCCTCCCGGGCTCTGTGTGCCCTCCGGCAGAAGTTCCACGGGAATAGCCAGGGCAACCGTGGGTACGCCGGGCCCCAGCCAGGCACGCGGCTCCCGTGGCTCACAGCCGTGGGTACGCCGGGCCCCCGGGCCCCAGCCGGGCACGCGGCTCCTGTGGCTCACAGCCGTGGCCACCCTCCGCACAGGAACAATGACTAAAATCATGTCACAAGTGAGGCGTCCAAGGCTCAGGCAGTGAGGACACCTGCCCAGGTCAGGCAGCCAGGAGGGCGTCCAGCCTCAGGCCCGATCTGCTCTGAGTGGCCCGGCGAGGCCTCAGCCAGGTGTGCGGGGCCCACGCGCAGGGCTGCAGAGCGTCTGTGAGGCTCAGGCCCCTCCGTCTCCAGGCTTCTTCCTCCTTGCCCTTTTTCTCCCCCAGCCCTGATCACGCCCCGAGGGCCAGCCCAGGACCGTGGCCATGGGAGTCCTCAGGAAGCGTTGGGTCCACCTGGAAGGCAGCCATGGGTCTGGCCTGTGTGTGGGGCTGTCTCTCCAGTTCCCGGGCCTGCAAGACATCGTCAGGCCTGCTCACCACTTCCTCCCTGCGGGCCGGCTGACACTCTGCAGAGCCCACTCGGCCCAGCCCTGGGGGCTCTGTGCCGGAAGCCACCCCCAGGGAGACCGAGAGCAAACACCACAGGGGCGCACAGTCATGAGGGCCATCCTGCCGGGAAGTTGGCGTGGACACAGGACACCAGGGCTGCAGGGCCCCCAAGGGCTCCCTGACACCCACAGAGCCCACCCCGGCAGAGCCAGCTGCACCGTGCTGGGAGGAACGTGGGCATCCTGGGCCTGGGATCGGTGCACGGCAGAAGCCCTGCTGGGTGGGGTCTTCATGGACCACGGAGGGCAGTGGGACCAGGCACCCGCCCACCCCACCCCACCCAGATCTGCGTCCCTCTAGGAGTCCACTCAGAGACACCTTTGGGGAGGGTGGGCAGGGCGGTAGCTGCCATCTGGAAATTCTAGGAGAACCACCCACTCTCCCTGGGGGCCAAAGACCAACCGTTCCCAGGTGTGAAAGGGAGGGTGGGAAGAGGCTGGTGGTCCATCTTCTCGGGAGAGCACGGTTAGGGATGCTGTCTGATGAGCTGGCCAAGGTCCCAACCTCCCCAGAAAAAAGCCCCAGCCTCTCCCACCGTCTCAGCTGCCAATTCAGGGCCACACCCTCCCAATCCACCCGTGCACTCCGAGCCAACAGCTTTGGAAGAGCGAGCCCCACTGCCCACCTGCGCATATAGGATGCAGCCCTCCCCTCCGAAAGGAAGCCAGGGAGCGCCTGCTGTATACCTGGTAGGCGGGGCCTGGGTGTCCCGGCTCTGGAGTCCCTGCCTCCCAATTTCATTGTCCGTCCCCGCTGCTGCCCTGGCCGCCGCCGCGCTCCATCAGCGCCTTCTGTTTAAATATTTAATTCAGTTAAACATTAAACCTCTTCCAAGTCCCAATTGCAGCCAATCGATTCTCCAGCGCAGCTGTGCGGGCCAAGCTGGCACTGTGTCCCACCCTGACGACGTTGGGTGGCAGCCTGGGGGGTGGGGGGTGCCTGGAGGCGGGGGCTTTTGGTGTGGACCCAGTGAAGCTCCATCCCCTGCCCTTTACCTATGAGACCCCTGCCCAGCACGGCAGCCCCACACACAAATGGTCCCAGCCTTGGGTCCCCTCCAGTCCCCAAGGACTCCATTGGCTGGAAACATGAGAGAACCGTCCTCCGCAGCTCACACCAGGGTCCACCCTGTGCCCAGGGCCTGGGATCACCCGAACCATTCAGGGTCCTGTTTTCCCAGTCAGGGCCGGAGGTGTGTGAAAACCTTCCCCGGGGTGAGGCTGGGCCACAGAGGGGGACCCTGAGAATCAAGGCCTACTTCTGTTCGAAATTGGCTTTCTTTCGTTTTCTTCCTTCTCTTTTCCTTTTTTTTTTTGAGACGGAGTTTCGCTCTTGTTACCCAGGCTGGAGTGCAATGGCGCGATCTCGGCTCACCGCAACCTCCGCCTCCTGGGTTCAGGCAATTCTCCTGCCTCAGCCTCCTGAGTAGCTGGGATTACAGGCACACGCCACCATGCCCAGCTAATTTTTTGTATTTTTAGTAGAGACGGGGTTTCACCATGTTGACCAGGATGGTCTCAGGTCTTACTTTCTACCTTTGAATGATGCGCCTTATGTTTTTCTTTGTAAATATCACGTGTATCATCTTTTTCAGTCTAAGTCTTTTCCCCGAAGGAGTTGTTTCGGCAGGAAGCAGGGCGTGGAGAGGCTGAGGTCTGTCTGCACCCTCCGGTTTCTTCTTTGGTGCTGGGTGGCGTCTGTGGCCAAGTGTGGACTTCTGGGGGCAGTGACCTCTCCCATCGCAGTCCTGGGATGCTCTTCCATCGTCGTCCAGCCTCTTGCTGCTGACGAGAAGTCTGCTATCTGTCTTGTGTTGTCTAAACACCGTTCCAAGAAGCCTTCAGACTTCCTACTTAATAAAAAGATCCTTTCTTGGGCTGGGCGCAGTGGCTCATACCTGTAATCCCAGCCCTTTGGGAGGCCGAGGCAGGTGGATCATTTGAGGTCAGGAGTTCAAGACCAGCCTAGACAACATGGTGAAACCCCGTCTCTACTAAAAATACACAAAGTTAGCTGGGCGTGGTGGCACGTGCCTGTAACCCCAGCTACTCTGGAGGCTGAGGCAGGAGAATCAAGCCCTTCCAGGAGGCAGAGGGTGATTCTCCAACCTGGGTGACCCAGCAAGACTCCATCTAAGAAACATCCCTTTTAGGGCTGGAGTCTGTGCTTGACACTCGTAACCCCCACACTTTAGGATTGCTTGAGCCCAGGAGGTCGAGATCAGACTGGGCAGTATAGTGAGACCCGGTCTCTACAAGAAATGTTTAAAATTAGCCAGTTGTGCTGATGCACACCTCTAGTCCCTGCTACTCTGGAGGCTGAGGTGGGAGGATCGCTTGAGCCCAGGAGGTTGAGGCTGCAGTGAGCTGTGATTTTGCCACTGCACTGCCAGCCTGGGTGACTGAAAAAGAACAACAACAACAAAAAAAAAACCTGTCTCAGAAGAAAAAGAAAGAGGCCGGGCGCGGTGGCTCACGCCTGGAATCCCACCACTTTGGGAGGCCAAGGTGGGCAGATCACGTGGTCAGGAGATCGAGACCATCCTGGCTAGCATGGGGAAACCCAGTCTCTGTTAAAAATACAAAAAATTAGCCAGGTGTGGTACGTGTCTGTAGTCCCAGCTCCTTGAGAGGCTGAGGCAGGAGAATCGCTGGAACCCGGGAGGTGGAGGTTGCAGTAAGCTGAGATCACACCCCTGCACTCCAGCCTGAGCAAGAGAGTGAGATTCCATCCTTCCATCCTAGAGCCCGGGGCCTGTGGAAGCCCAGACTCCTCTCCGTGACTGCTTTTCTCCCCAGGAGATTTCTCTCTCCCTGACCTTCCCCTCAGCTTGGGTTCTGGTTTATTACGAGTCTGTCTCAAAAATAAAAATAAAGACCTCTCTTGGGGACCCTGGGGGTCTCGAGCTCCACCTCGCTGAGCCTACATGGGAATCCACTCCTAAGTATCCTGGCTGGGATTTGCTATGTTTCTTAAATCTGAAGGTTCCTGTTGTTCACCGATTCTAGAACATTCTCAGCCATGGTGCTTCAAATGCTGCTTCTTCCTCAGTTTTTCTCTTTTCCTTCTGGAACTCCTTTTTCTGTTTGTTTTGTTTTTCGGAGACAGAGTCCCACGCTGCGGCCCAGGCTGGAGTGCGGTGGTGCAATCTCAGCTCACTGTAGCCTCCGTCTCCTGGGTTCAAGTGATTCTCCTGCCCCCGCCTCCAGAGTAGCCGGGATTAAAGGCGTGACCACCACGCCCAGCTAATTTTTGTATATTTAGTAGAGACGGGGTTTCACCATGTTGACCAAGACGGCCTCCACCTCCTGACCTTGTGATCCGCCCACCTCGGCCTCCCAAAGTGCTGGGATTACAGACGTGAGCCACCACTCCTGGCCTGGAAGTCCTTTTAAAGCAGAGGTCAGCAAATTTTTCTGGAAAAGACTAGATAAGCGTTTTAGGTGTGGTGGCCAGATGGTCCTTGTCACAGCTGTCCGACTGTCAGTGAGCATGAAAGCAGCCACAGGCAGGGCATGAACGGCCAGGGAGGCTGTTCCAGGAAAACGTTCTCTGTGAGAGCCGCCGGTAGGGCGCACGGGCGCAGGCTAGAGCCTGACAAACCTTGCTGTCCCTCCTCCAGGTCTCCGATTTCCTGTCGGAGGTCTCAGGTCTCCCTTTCATGCATCTTCCCACATCTCACGTATTTCTATATATTTTCACATCTTCTAATCACTCAGTGGGGCGTTAGGGTGATTTCCTGCACCTTTATCTTCCAAGTCACTAATTCTCTCATCAGCTGTGCCCAATTCACTGTTTAACCCACCCACCTGCTTTCAATTTTGGAGATTATAGCAAAAAAGTTAAGTTTTACTCTTCTTCCCTGACACATTTTTTTCTTTTTTTCTTTTTTTTTTTGAGACGGAGTTTCGCTCTTGTTACCCAGGCTGGAGTGCAATGGCGCGATCTCGGCTCATTGCAACCTCCGCCTCCTGGGTTCAGGCAATTCTCCTGTCTCAGCCTCCTGAGTAGCTGGGATTACAGGCACGCGCCACCATGCCCAGCTAATGTTTTGTAGTTTTAGTAGAGACGGGGTATCACCGTGTTGACCAGGATGGTCTCGATCTCTTGACCTCGTGATCCACCCGCCTCGGCCTCCCAAAGTGCTGGGATTACAGGCGTGAGCCACCGCGCCCGGCCTCCTGACACATTTTTTTCTTAGGATGATGATGATGATTGAGATGGAGTCTCACTGTCACCCAGGCTGGAGTGCAGGGGCGCGATCTCGGCTGACTGCAACCTCCACCTCCCGGGTTCAAGCAATTCTCCTGCCTCGGCCTCTCAAGGTGCTGGGATTACAGCGTGAACCACCGCGCCCGGCCCAGGATGCCCGTTTCTGTCCCTCTCGGAGGCCACGTGGAGGCCAACGGTGCATGTATGTGGGCCTTTTCCAGTCTGCCTCATGGCGGAGGATGCTGCCTGTTGAGGACCCCAATTCCAATTCTGCCTCACCTGGACCCGAGGCTTCATCCCATGTCCTCATGCCAGTCCACACCCCAACACCCTGATTAAGAAATGGGAACCCCTTCCACACGTTTAATAAAATAAGATAAAAAAAGAAAAAAAGAAATGGGAATCCCGGGCCAGGTGCAGTGGGGGCTCTCGCCTGCAATCCCAGCCGTCTGGGAGGCCAAGGCTGAGGTCAGAAGTTCAAGACCAGCCTGGCCAACATGGGGAAACCCCGTCTCTATTAAAAACACAAAAATTAGCTGGGCATGGAGGTGGGTGCCTGCAATCCCAGCTACTCAGAAGGCTGAGGCAGGAGAATTACTTGAACCCGGGAGGCAGAGGTTGCAGTGAGCTGAGATCGCATCACTGCACTCCAGCCTGGGTGACAGAGCGAGACTCTGTCTCAAAAACCAAAAAACAGAGAGAGCTGGGACTCCCCCTCCCCAAGGCCCTGGGGCCGCCGCGGTGTCCGTGTGGGCGTTACTGCCTGGGTCTGTGCTGGTTCACTCCTGACGGCCGAAGGTTCCCTTTCCGGTCCAGTGGACTCAGCTAAGCACCCACAGCAGTGCCGGGGCTTACCCAGCGTCTCGGTGGGGAATTTTCAGGTTAGCCTTCCCTGTTACTGCCCTGGGAACTCCCGTGGACACCTCGTACATCCCTGCAAAGCCTGTATCTCTGGTCCAGGGCTCCTCAACCAGATCCAGGCGCCCCTGGAAGGCCTGCCAGGGTGACCAGCCTGCAGCTGCAGACGGCGGCCGGGCCATGCTGTGGGCGTGGCACTCCAGGGGCCCGGAGCCGGCGTTGAGACTTGTCCTGGAGGGGGTGCGAGACGCTGGCAAGCGTGCTGCCCGGCTTCCAGCTAAGGCAAAATAGAGAGGAGACTGCGGTCCTGGCAACGCACAGAGTCACCACACGTGGCTGCTTGATGCACCTGCGAGGAAGTCACCACAGAGGGGTCTGAGCTCCAAGCCAGAGGCGCCTCCCCGGGACACCTGAGACAGTGCCAGACCCCGCACCAAGGCTGCAGAGGAGGATGTGTGAGCGAGGCTGAGCGCGCCCAGGTCTCCTCGAATGACGCGGGCGAAGGAGGGGCCGGATTGTGGGGGGGGGTACTGCACGTGGGGCGTCGTTTCTGTGGCCCGGAGGGGAATGGCCACGGCAGGCAGTGCCCAGGTTGGTAGGAGTCCCTCTAACTGTCCTCCCAGCCCAGGTTAGATGGTAGCCCTCCTAAAAGATATATTCATATCCCAATCACGTAACCTGTGCAGGTCACTTTATTTTGAAAAGAGCGTTTTCAGGTGGAATTAACTTGAGCATTTTGAGGTGGGGTCATCCCAGGTCACCTGGGTAGGTCCTAAATCCAGTGACAGAGTTCGTGTAAGAGAAAAGAGACGGCCAGGCGTGGTGGGGGGCGCCTGGAATCCCAGCTACTCGGGAAGCTGAGGCGGGAGAGCTGATTGAACCCCGGAGGCTGAGGTTGCGGCGAGCCGAGATGGTTTCACTGCACTCCAGCCTGGGTGACAGAGCGAGACTCTGTCTCAAAGAAAAAGAAGAAATGAAGAAAACCCAGCTGCAGGGAAGGCTGTGGGCAAGTGGAGGTGTAGCCTGGAGCCACGCAGCCACGCAGCCACAAGCCAGGCAAGGCCACGGGTGGTCAGCAGCGCCAGATGCCGGGGGAGGCAGGCAGGGTCATCCCGCAGTCCTGGGAGTGACAGGGCCTGGCCAACACCTTGAGTTTGAGTTCTGGTCCCCAGAGTCCTGAGCCAGCACCTTCCTGGTGGCTGGGGCCACCCTGGGCGTGGTTCTTGCCATGGTAGCCTTGGGACCCCAACACAGGTGCTCCGAGAGGCCTCCCTGGTGCTCCTGAGACCCACCATGGCTTTCATGTTTGCTGCTGCTTGTTTTTAGAGGCAGGGTCTGACTGTCACCCAGGCTGGAGTGTAGGGTGTGATCATGGGTCACTGCAGCCTCGACCTGTCAGGCGCAAGTGATCCTCCTGCCTCAGCCTCCCAAGTAGCTGGGACCACAGGCACCACCACACCTGAGGAAAGACGAGATAATAGGTTGGGTGTGGTGGCTCACGCCTATATTCCCAGCACTTTGGGAGGCCGAGGAGGGCAGATTACCTGAGCTCAGGGGTTCGAGACCAGCCTGGACCACAAGGCGAAATCCGTCTCTCCTAAAAAATACATACAAAAATTTAGCCAGGCGTGGCTGTGTGTCCCAGCAGTCCCAGCTCCTCGGGAGGCGGAGGCAGGAGACTCTCTCAAACCCGGGAGGTGGAGACTGCAGTGAGCTGAGATTGCACCACTGCATTCCAGCCTGGCAGCAGACTGAGATTCCATCTCACAAAAAGAAAACAGAGAGAGAGATGCGGCAACACAGTGAGTACACCTTTAACACTTTCAGGAGTCCCAGCACTTTGGGAGACCGAGGCAGGCAGGTCACCTGAGGTCAGGAGTTTGAGACGATCCTGGCCAACATGGTGAAACCCCGTCTCTATTAAAAATACAAAAATCACCTGGGCGTGGTGGCAGGTGCCTGTAATCCCAGCTACTTGGGAGCCTGAGACAGAAGAATCGCTTGAACCTGGGAGGCAGAGGTTGCTGTGAGCCAGGATACCATCACTGCACTCCAGCCTGGGGGACAACCAGACTCCTCAAAAAAACCAAAAACTACTTTAAGGAGCTGCCAAACTGTTTGCACCCTTTCACATTTCCAGCTGCGGTGCAGCGTTCCGCTGCCCACATCCTCACCGGCACTGGGTGCCATCGTCCCACCCTGAAACCGTTCCGACAGGTGAGAAGAGGCGCCCAGCTGTGGGTTTGCCGCGTCCTCCCCTCGTGACCGTGGCGTGAGGTTTCTTTTCGGTGGTATGATCTCGGCTCGCCACACCTCAACCTCCTAAGTAGCTGCGACCAGAGGCGCACGCCAACATACGCAGCTAACTTTTGTATTTTTGGTAGAGACGAGGTCTCACTATGTTGCCCAGGCTGGTCTCCAGCTCCTGCGCTCAAGTAATCTGCCTGCTTCGACCTCCCAAAGTGCTGGGATGTTGGGTGTGAGCCACCGCACCTGGCCTTGATTTTCTTAATGGTATCTTTTAGTGAGCAAAGTGTTTTTACTTGATGAATCCTAATGTATCAGTTTTCTTATGTTGATGTTTGTGTGTGTGTGTGTGTTTTGGAGATGGAGTCTCCCTCTGTCGCCCAGGCTGGAGTGCAGTGGCACGACCTCGGCTCACCGCAACCTCCACCTTCTGGCTTTAAGCGATTCTCCCTACTCAACCTCCTGAGCAGCTGGGACGACAGGTGTCCGTCACCACGTGCAGCTAATTTTTGTTTTTTGCTTTTTGTTTTTGAGACAGAGTCTCGCTCTGTCCCCAGGCTGGAGTGCAGTGAGGCGATCTCAGCTCACTGCAACCTCTGCCTCCCAGGTTCAAGCGATTCTCCTGCCTCAGCCTCCCAAGTAGCTGAGACTACAGGTGCGCCCCACCACACCCAGCTATTTTTTGTATTTTTAGTAGAGACGGGGTTTCACCATGTTGGCCAGGATGGTCTTGATCTCTTGACCTTTGTGATCCGCCCGCCTTGGTCTCCCGAAGTGCTGGGATTACAGGCATGAGCCACCTCCCCCGGCCTAATTTTTGTGTTTTTAGTAGAGACAGGATTTCACCATTTCAGCCAGGATGGTCTCAAACTCCTGACTTCGAATGAATCCATCCACTTCAGCCTCCCAAAGTGCTGGGGTTACAGGTGTGAGCCACTACACCTGGTCTGATTTTGTGTTTTCTTTTTTTCTGAGACAGTCTTGTTCTATCGCCCAGGCTGGAGTGCAATGGCGTGATCTCGGCTCACCACAACCTCCGCCTCCTGGGTTCAAGCAATTCTCCTGCCTCAGCCTCCCAAGTAGCTGGGATTACAGGCACCCACCACTGTGCCTGGCTAATTTTTGTATTTTTAGTAGAGACGGGGTTTCACTGTGTTGGCTAGGCTGGTCTTGAACTCCTGGCCTCAGGTGATCCACCCGCCTCAGCCTCCCAAAGTGCTAGGATTACAGGCGTGAGCCACTGCACCCCGCCTGTGTTTTCTTTAGGAAATATTTGCCCACACCAAGATCATGCAGCTATGCCCCTCTAATGTCCTGTGGAAGCTTCGCTGCTTTCCCTCCCCTGGGCAGCTGAAGGGTGTGTGTGGTGGGAGGCAGGGTGGCCGCTCATTCTGGGTTTATCTAGTTTCCCAGCACCGACTGCTGAGAAGCCTCCTCCTCCTCCAGGGTCTGCAAGGCAGCTTTGCTTTCTCTGTGCTTTCAAGATTTTCTCTTTATTTTTAGACGTTAGAAGTTTCACTGAGATGGGCTTGGGAGTGGTTTTCTTCCTATCGATCCTGCTTTGGGCTGGTTGAGCATTCTGGATCCTAAGTGCACGCTTTCTTCCCAGCGTATTTGGGAAATCTGGGGCTGTGCTCTCGAACTGCTTTTTCTCACGAGGCCTCTGAGGCTCCACGGTATATGCATTAAACCACTTGAACTTCATAAATGTCTCTGAAACCCTATTTCCCTCCTGCCACCCTCCCCCTTGAGGGCTGTCTACTGTCCCTCTTGGCCTGACCACTCGGACTCCAATCCATTGCTCAAGGCCAGAGTGTGAGGCCGAGACCCCCAGGGACCGCTGCCCGCAGACAGCCTGGCGCCTCCTCCTGATGGCACGCCCTCGCCCCGCTCCCATCTTCCCCAAACGCTGCTCACACCCACTCCCCACCTTGAGACCCGCCCCCCACCCCTGGCATCCCCCGATGTGCAGGCCGGGGTCTCTCCCACCTAGACTCACCCGACCTGGCACCTGTCTCCCGTGACTGACCTCCGACTGGGTCTGACGGCAGGGGCTGCTTCTACCTTCTCCCCGAGCCTGGCACTCTGTACCTAGCCAGAACGTCCTGGGCGCACGAGGAACACGGAACCTTCCAGAAAGGAGCATCCTACTTCCCGGCATCCCCAGGCTGGGGGACTCCAGAGTCCTCTTTACCAGCCAGCCTCAGCCCACCGAGAGAGATAAGTCAGGCACCAAGGCCAGTGGGGGTGAGGACAGACAGGACCCTTGCGCCTGCGGGCAGGGGCTGGACCACAAGGCAGAGGTGGCTGGGCTCTCTGCCACCCTGGCCCCTCCTGCAGCCTGTTGGACCCATCCGGAGGCCAACACCCCTGCCCCTTCCCCCAAGCCTGAGAATGCTCAGGGACCCTCCCGGACATTGCCCAGCACCCTCCCAGGCGTCACCCAGCACGCCTGGCCAGAAACAAGAGTTGCCGCTGTTGCTCTGCTGAGCCGCTCCACGCCCCCAGCAGCCCGCTGGAGAGGGGCCCTTTCTGCCGTCCTTATCTCAGTAATAAAGCCACAGAAGAGGCTATAAATCCAGGAAAATTAAAGCTTCAGCATCTCCCGGGCAGAAATCTGCGTCGCCTGCAGCTGCTCTCTGACCACGGGAGGGGCAGGAGCTGGACGAAGGTCACGGGAGGCAGGCAGGGGCTCCTGGAAAGGCCATCCTGTCGTCACCCCCGGGACCTCCACAATGGCCGCCGGGACTGGCCAGGGGATCCCCACCCCCATCTGCAAGGCCCGTCCAGCAGGCATTGCCTGTTCCCAAGCGCCCGGCCTGTGCCTGGGATGGGGGCTCAGGATCCAAATGGGAGGCCAAGGGGTTGAGCCTCCAGCATAGGCCCAAAGCTCAGCCCAGACTGCGCCTCTGGCTGCATCGGGCACAGGCCCAGGGGTGCAGGTGCCCCCGAACCCTCCCTGACACCCCAGCACGGGGCACGTTCTTCCCAGAGAAAGCTCCCCTTGGAGGTCTTAAGTGGGCCCTGTGCTCACCATGGCCACTGCTGCCAGACCCTCTGCCTAGCCCACCCATCCCTGCTGCCCCGAGTCCTCGCGCTTGGAAAGCATCCCCTGCAGGCCTGATCCCCTGATTCCACCAGCCCACACCTCTGAGCTGAGACTGTGCCTCCCTGGGGCTGGGCGGGGTGGGGGCAGCTAAGGGGCTGTTGAGATCTGCAGATGCCAATGAGCCTGCAGCCTTAATTTCCAACCCAGCGCCGCACGGCTGCACCCACCTCCCAGGCGACCCCAGCAGCACCTGCCGCCCCCTCCCAGCCTCTTCCCCCGAGCCCCTGCTCTCTGCTGTTGATGGCAGGAGCGGGCCTGAGAAATTCACCCTCACTGCAATGGTGACGGCTGCCGCTGCTGGGTCCACAGCCCCTCCTGGAAAGATAAGGCCTGCGGAAAGAAAAAAACCTGGCGGGCGCAGCGGCTCACGCCTGTAATCCCAGCACTTTGGGAGGCCGAGGCAGGCAGATCCCAAGGTCGAGAGATCGAGACCATCCAGGCCAACATGGTGAAACCCCATCCCTACTAAAAATACAAAAACCACCTGGACGTGGTGGCACGCGCCTGCAGTCCCAGCTCCTTGGGAGGCTGCAGCAGGAGGATCGCTCGAACCCAGGAGGTAGAGGTTGCGGTGAGCTGAGATCACGCCACTGCCCTCCAGCCTGGGAAGTAGAGCAAGACTTTGTCTCAAAAAAAAAAAAAAGGAAAGAAAGAAAAAAAGCTGATTTACTAGCACGAGATGGAAAGGACAAAAGCCTCCACCCTCCCCTTGCTGTCTGAAGCCCAGAGGGAATGGGGAAAATGATCGGGGTGCTTGATTCGGCCAAGCAGCAGGGAGGGGTGAACGTGCGCGTCACCCCGGCCGGAGCTGAGCACGTGTGTCAAAGTTCACCATGCTGCACGCGCTTCACACCTAGGAGGCTTATGGCATCTCACAACGCAGCACCATTCCAGAGGTGCACTGGAACGGACACACTCCGTGTGGTGCACCTGCTGGGTGGACTGGTACTCAGCCCTGAAGAGGAGGCGCTCACCTACACTCCCAGGGTGAACCTCGAAGCATCATGCCCAGGGAAGGAAGCCAGCCGGTAGGCAGGAGGCCCCCATTGCCCTGGGTAGAGCAAGGCTGGTTTGGGGGCTTACAGGCAGCAGCCAGAGCCCGGATGAGAGGAACCACCAGGGTCACTTGGGCTCAGAGGCCCCACCTGGGATGGCCGGGACCTCGTCCTACATGGGTGATGGGGGCCAAGGCCGTCAAAGTGTGGCCCAGGCCCCAGCTGGGTCCCAGGTAGAGGAAGGGCGACCCACCTAGAGGAGACCCCTGTGCCCTGGGGCCCACTGAGTGAAGCCACGCAGCTAGACTGGCTGGTACCTGCCCTCGGCCCACACGCCCCATCCTGCTGCCTCCAGGTGGAGCCACCGAGGGGAGAGAAGAGACTCACACTCATGGCCCCAGCTGGCCACGACACCCTGCTGAGTCCCCCTCCGAGGCCACCACTTGCACCCCAGGCGTTCTCCAAGGCCCCGGGAGATCAACCCCCAGCCTCCCTAGAGACAACAAGAGGCTGGGACCTGAGTCTCCACCAGGGCCAGAGCCCCGGCCCCCACTCTGGGCCGGAATGGAAGGAACGGGCCTTCTTTTCAAAGCTCCAGTGTGCTGTCATCACCCTCACGCCTGAGGTGCTGCCCGTGGCCAGCTCTGGCCCAGGTGGCCTGGCTGTCCCTGTGTGTCCTAGGTGGGGGTGGGGTGTGGTGCAGAGAAAAAGCATCTGTTCTGCCAGGCTCTTGCCATCTGGCGCCACCTCCCAGGAAGGCAGGTGCTGGTCTGGGGTGCCGGCCGTGTGGGGGTGCACGGGCTCGGGCGGGCAGCCGGGCAGGCATGGCCAGAGTGCTGTCTGGGGCTCAGGGTCGGGCCACAGCTCTGGCGGGCTGCACGCCTGGACTCACAGCAGCGCCGGACTGTGGGGCGGCCCTCCCTCCCCGTGGTCGGCCGCCGGCGATGAGGCCGGGCTGGGGGGCCCGGGAGCCGGTGTGGAATCAGCAGAGCGTTAAACACAGCAGGAACGGTTTGCAATCAATTCTATAAAGGCTGTCGGGGCTGTGGAGCCTCCGCAGAGCCCTGAGGCCTCGGCGGGCGGCCTGGCGGGACACGCACCCCACACCCCATGGCCATCCCCAGGGCAGCGCCACCTCTCTGGACGCTGACCTTTGTCACAGCCAGGAGGGGGCCTCCCTCAGGAGGGGCTGTTCAAACATTGGCAGGTGACGTCCTAGCTCAGCCATAAAGATAAAAGGCCCACCAGGTGAGTGCAAAAGGAGCTGGAAGCGAGCTCCTAGCCGCCCAGCTGAGGCCCGGCCACTCTCTGCAGCCACCGCGTGGCACGGCCCGCCACCTGCCACCTGGGGCTCCTAGCAGCTGGCTCCTGTCCAGTTCTCCCAGGTGACGCAGCTCTGGGGGACCACCTCCTCTGCCCCACCCCTGGCCCCTCTGCACAGGCCCCGCCCCAGGTCTGGCTCAGCTGGTCCTCAGATGTCCCTGGGTGACCTGGTCCCTTCTCCAAGTGGCCCCCAAGTGAAATTCCCTCCAACACACACTCCCCCAGCCCACATGAGGTCATCTGTGGATCCGAGGGTCTCGCCTGGCTGGGCTGAGAGTGGAGCACCTGAGGGTGGAAGGGGTGAAGGACCTGGGGCTGCTGCATATCCACAGTTCAGGGGCTCCTCTCATGCGGGTCTCCCTGCAGCTTCGGGGGCTGGGCCTGGGCTGGCGGAGGGTGAGGTGGGTGTGGAGGGGGGAGCCCGGTGGCTGGACCCGGGTCTGGGGGAGGGCGAGGTGGGGGTATTGCAGGGGCAGCCCGGTGGCTGGACCCGGGTCTGGGGGAGGGCGAGGTGGGGGTGCTGAGGGAGCCGGGCCTGTGCTGGAGGAGGTCAAGGTAGAGGTGTTGAGGTATTGAGCATGGTCCGGTGGCCAGACCAGCAATCTGGGGGACCTGCTGCAGTGGTCTCTTGAGGACTCCCTGAGAAAGGGCTCCAGGAGTCTGCAGCAGCTCAGCCCTTCCTACAAGCACGGGGGCCATGGGAGAGCCTGGGGCTGGTGAGGGACCGGGGAGGGGAGAGGGCCACCGACGTCAGCTTTGTACCTTCCACGGCCCCTCCCACTCTGTCTGGAAGCGCCTGGGCTCACCCGTCCCGTCAAGACCCCTCCCAGGTCAGCCCTCATCCTCCCCACTCCACGGCGGGCCGCTCAGGGGTGTCGGGTGCTGCCAGACAGGTGTCCCATGCCCGCCCCTGCACACCCCAGACTCAGCTCCCTGTCCCCCATGCCCTCAGAGGAGGCTTCCCTGATGCATTTGGGGCCAGGAGACTGAACTGGACGTGTCCACCCAGCCTCAAGCCCTTGGCAGCCCCACCCCTAGGGCCTCTGAGGGACAGGGTGCAGGCTCTGCTTCCCCATCCCAGCTCCATCCTGCGTTCTGTCCCCTCCCATGAGGCCACACCCCCGGGCTCCACCCCCCACCTCGTGAGCCTTTATCGAGTGTGGGATCCATCCTTGGTGACTGCTTTCACAGCCTGAGACGAGGCTCACACACAGACCGCTCATCCAGTCGCGGACACCATGCCACGGTTTTCAGCGCACACAGCGGTGACACCATCTCTGCGGGTCTCAGTCTGTCGCCCAGGCTGGTCTCCAATTCTTGGGCTCACATGATCCTCCTGCCCCAGCCTCCTTAAGAGCCTGGATTGCAGGTACAAGCCACCAAATCCAGCTCAGTCACCTGTCATCACCCTAAGATAAACCCCTTTCTGTATCAGTCTGTTCTGTGTTGCTGTCAAGAAATACTTGAGACTGAGTGATTTCTGAAGAAGAGAGGCTGATCTGGCTCATGGTCCTGCAGGCTGTGTAGGAGGCACGGTGCAGGCATCTGATGGTGGGGAGGCTGCAGGAAGCTTCCAATCACGGCAGACTGGAAGGAGAACCCAGGAGTCACATGGAGGGAGAGGGTGCAGGGAGAGGAGATGCCAGCTCCCGAGTGGGCCACCGGAGCACGAAGGCACGCCCCAGGAATCCGTCCTGACCCAAGCACCTCCCACCTGCAGCCCTTCGACATGAGATTTGGAGGGGCCACACATCTGAACCAAATGAACCCCCTACCCACTAGCAGTCGCCCCTCCCCATCCCCGCCTCCCCCAGCGGCGGTGCTGGGAGCTGGTTCCCCTGCTCGCCTTGAGGGAGGGTCCCGTGGCACCTGCCTGGGTGACTGGCAGCGTCTGAGGCCCGGCTGGCCTCGTGGGTCGAGAGTGGTGGGCATGCTGGCCCACGCATCCTGTAATCGAGGTGTCTCCTTCTGCGCCAAAACAAACCCCCTACCCGACAGCAGTCTCCCTCCCCCATCCCCGCCTCCCCCAGCCCTTGGCAGCCCCCCATCCTTGTTCTGCGCCTTTACCTGTGCTGAAAATCTCATATAAATGGGATTCTTGATGTTTGTCATTTTGTGTCTGGCTTATTTCACTTGGTGCGACGTCTTCAAGGTTTATCCACGTGTGTCAGAAGATCATTCCTTTTTTTTTTTTTTGGAGAGAGTGTCTGGCTCTGTCGCCCAGGCTGGAGTGCAGTGGCGTGATCTCGGTTCACTGAACCCCTGCCTCCCGGATCAAGCAATTCTCCTCCCTCAGCCTTCCGAGTAGCTGGGATTATAGGAACCCGCCACCACACCCGACTAATTCTTGTGTTTTTAGGAGAGGCAGGGTTTCACCATGTCGGTCAGGCTGGTCTTGAACTCCTGACCTTGTGATCCACCCACCTCGGCTTCCCAAAGTGCTAGGATTACAGGTGTGGGCCACCGTGCCCGGCCACGTCATTTCTTTTCATGGCTGAATAATATTCCACCGTACGGACAGACTGCATTTTGTTTATCTGCTCATCTGTGGTACACGTGGGACGTCTACACCCTTGGCTGTTGTGAACGATGCTGCTGGGACACCCGAGTCCACGTTTCTGTGTGGACACGTTTTCATTCCTCCCTTGGGTACACCCGGGAGAGAAACTGCAGGGTCGTATAGTAATTCCATAATCACTTGAGGAACTGCCTGTTCACTTCCGCTTTTTATCTGATGAATAATTGATTTTCCAGAGGAGGAAATTTAAGGCCCAGAGGGGGTAAGATGCATGTCCAAGGCCACACAGCCAGGAAGTGGTGGTGCTGGAATTCCAACCCAGGCTGTGTGTTTGCAGAGCCGAAGAAAGTCCCAGAGCCTCCCTCCCTGCCGCCCAGGCAGCCTGCAGCCCCTCACAGTCCAGTGATCCCTCAAGCACCCCCCGCCCAGCCTCAGCCCGAGCCCCCTCCACAGCCTGTCCGGGGCAGGCAAGGGCCACCTCGGCGGCCACAGCTGCCTCCTCGAAGTGCCTGGGGGCCTGTCTCGCCCCTCTCCCCCTCCACACACACCACCGTGAAGGTGAGAAGAGGGAGCAGCGTCTAGACTGCGCTCTCCGCCCTGCGGCAATAAAACCAGCTTATTGCCGCTCCCCCAGCAGCACCGGCAGACTTTCACCATTTTAATACAGGAACTCTTAAAATTAGGACTGTCGAGTCAAAACGGTCCTGAGCTCACGGCTGAGCCCCAGGAAAGGGCTTGGGGCACCTGCCAGTCGGCAGCCACCAGGCTCCCCGCCCCACAGTGTGGGGTCACACCCCCACCCAGCACGGCCTGGAGGGCTGTGGACCCCTAAATTCCTGCGCAGTCCCTTGAGCCATCCAGCAAGCAGGTATTTGTTAACGCCTCCTGAATGCAGGACCCAGAGCAAAGGACACCCGCCTGCTCCACGCTCCAGGGTCTCACGGCGTCTCCTGACTCCATGGCAGGACGAAGCTGGAGAACCCACCGTGCTCAGGGTGGCCTACACTGCTCCGGCCTGCTTTATAGTCTGGGGCTCCCTGCCAAGGCTGCTCCTGAGGAAGCATTCCACCCAGCCAGGGCCCAGCCTGTGTCAGCGAGCGGCCCTGTCACCTGCCCTGGAAGCCGAGCTCTGCGGGCGCCGGGCTAGACAGGGTCACCCCTCTCGCCTGCATCTCCCCGTGACTTGGTTTCCTGGCTGAGGTGGGCAGCCTCCTTGGTGGCGGTGGCCTGGGTCCCTGGCTCACAGGCCACCGGTAGCAGCAGGATGCAGAGCTGGCTGGGAGAAGGGGTCCACTGGACACCAGGCAGGGACTGCCACGTGGGAGACCCCGAGGAGCCCACCCGCCTTCCCGGCTTCCACCTCATGCTGGATGAGCTGAGGGGTCACGTGTACTCCCTCCCCACAACTCTTTGTCAAAGAAAAATACTGCCCCTCAAAACAATGCTCTGCGCGTAGGGCCGGGCGCGGTGGCTCACACCTGTACTCCCAGCATTTTGGGAGGCCAGGGCAGGCGGATCATGAGGTCAGGAGATCGAGACCATCCTAGCTGACATGGAGAAACCCCGTATTTATAAAAAGTACAGAAATTATCCAGGCGTGGTAGCACGCACCTGCACCCCAGCTATTCGGGAGGCTGAGGCACGAGAACTGCTTGAACCCAGGGGGCGGAGGCTGCAGTGAGTCGAGATCGTGCCACTGCACTCCAGCCTGGCGACAGAGTGAGACTCCATCTCAAAATAAAAACAAAACAAAAAACCCAACTCCCCGCCAAAAGAAAAAACGAAACAGCAAAAGCAGAAGCACATTTTCCAGAGACCCGAAGATTAGGAACGATACATCCAAATACTCTGCAGGTGAATTAAACAATCTCAATGCCAGTTTCCAGCTGTCCTGGGCGGCTCGGAACGCTCAGCCAAGTGCCAGCCTTGCGGCGTCTCTGCCCTCAGGGTGACTTCTCTCCTGTAACCGTGCTGTCTGCCCTTCACTTCCTTTCTCGGTGGAGACCCTCACATCGAGTTGAGGTGGTCCCCAGTCCAGCTGCATGAGTGCAGCCTCAGCTGCCTGATCTTCAGGCTGATGGATTGGTGGATGTTTAGCGCAGGGAGCGTCCATGTTCCAGGAGTCTGGGCACCTGCCCCACGGGACGTGAAACACACACCAGTGGGGAAGCAGAGTCCCCAAGGACAAGGCGGGCACGCCATCCGATGGGCTTGACCGAGCGGGAGGCAGTGGGAGGAGGCCTCCCTGCCAGACCCTGAGCTGGAAATGCCCCTCTAAGGTGCCCGTGTGGCTCCACTGGTCTGCCAACTGTCTTTTGTCAGATTACAGACGCTTTCTTTAAAAAAAAATCACGCCTGTTTTAGAAGTCCATGGTCCTTTTCCCTTCTGCCGACATCTGGAGGACAGACAGTGGCAGCGAGGGTGACAGCTGCTGTGTTTTAGAAATTCCACAGTGCTTCCCAGGCGCCCTCTGGGTCCTCCTGCTCCCTGGCTCCCTGGCTCCCTCCTGCCTGCCACAGGGCCTTTGCACCAGCTGCTGTTGCTGCTGGAAAGAGCCCCTGCTCCACTTCTGGCTGCCAGCTTGTCCTCACAGAGGCCCCGACCTTGTCTATCTGTCCCCCCCACCCCACAACCTGGCACTTAGTTCGGAAATGGTTTCACCACACCTGGCTAATTTTTGTATTTCAGTAGAGACGGGGTTTCACCATGTTGGCTAGGCTGGTGTTGAACTCTTGACCTCAGGTAATCCCAACCACCTGGGCCTCCCGAAGTGCTGGGATTACAGGCGTGAGCCACCGTGCCTGGCTGCCTCAACTTTTAATGAGCAAGGTGTTCAGAAAAAGATCAGAGGTTCTGAGTGCCCTCCAGCCAGGACCCTGATTCAGCGTTTCTGTCTCCCCACCTGCTGGAGCTTCCCTCCAGAGATGTGTCCAAAGCCCTGGGCCTTCTGAGGTCCCTTGCCTCTGTGGCTGGGGACTTAATTGCTCTTTGAAGACCTCACTCTCCAGCTGGGGCCCTCCATCGCTGAGCAGCTGCATTAAAAATGAGTAAATGTTTTCCTTTTCTTGAAAAGTTCACACATACAGGAGGGGGTGCTGCTGAATGGACCTGTACCCCAGCTGGGCCCCCACGCTCCTGCCACTCCTGCCTTCCAGTTTGCTGGCCCACCCTAGGTGCTGTGTGTCCCTCTGGGCCCCAGCTGGGCAAGGTCTGGTCTTCTTCCTGCATGACATGGCCAACCCATCGGAGGTCCTGCTTCTCTGCTGCTCAACTGCAGGTGGGAAGCCACAGCCTCCCCACAGCCTCTCCAGTTCTGGGATCTTCCTGGCCTTCTGCCCACCCCAAGGGCCCTGGAGCCGGGCCTCTTTGTCTACAGAGAGGAGGAGTCTCTCCCACTACGAGGAGCCCCTTGTTGGTGGGCGTGCTGGGGCACAGATCTGAGAGCTCAAGGTTCCCAGTGCACAAAGGGGTGGTCCTGGAACCAAAAACACCCTTCTAGTCTGGAGGGGTGCGGGGGGGGGGAGTTGGGGGACTGGGCACCTGCCCCCATCTGCTGGCACCTCGAGGTTCGGCGACCCCTCTCTGGCACATGGGCCAGGCCCTCCCCAGTGTTGGAAGGGGCCACCCCTTCCCCATCAAGCCACTTGCTCCCGGGTCCCAGGGGAAGGCCCCTCCACACGCCTGACTGAAGGAGCAGCTGCAAGCAGGGCGAGGGGCTGCACTTCTCCTGGGGGATCCTTGGTGCGTCTAGCGTGGGAGCTGGGTGGGGGTGCAGGAGGACCAGCCCCAGGGTCCCCCAGAGCCCCACGCGGGAGGGGGCTGGGCACGGGGACAAGTTCGCGGAAACTGCCCGTGCGCGCGTGTGCGTGTCGGGGAGAGGTGCGAACGCAGGAGTGCCCAGAATCCCACCCACGGGCTCCCAGCGCAAAGGACACCCCACCCGCCCCCGCGTCCCTCACACACGCGCGGGGGGAGGGGCGCGCACCCTCTCGGTCACGGCGCGGCTCGCCTTCCACGCCCGCCCGGTCCCCGCCCCTCCGCCGACCCCGGCCGGCATCGCAGTGGGGGCGACGGCAGCGGCGCGCGGAGGAGGGGAGCGGGAGCGGGAGGGGGAGGGGAGGGAACGCGGGGGAGAGGGAGGGGGAGGGGAAGGGAAGGCGAGGGGAGGGGAGGGGGAGGAGGAGGGAGAAGAGGGGAGGGGGAGGGGCGCGGCTTCCGCGGCTCGGCCGCCCCCGCAGTTGGGGGCGGGGAAGGACGTGGGTGCTCCCCCTCCCACCCCGCCGGAGCCTCCCGCGAGCGCCCCCTGGTGCTCCCCGAGCCCGGCACTGGGGGGAGCGCGGAAAGCCGGGAGCGCGAAGAGCAGGGAGCGCAGTTGTTGGGGAGTGGAGGGGCGCGGGCGGGGTCCAAGTCCCGGACCCTGGGTGTGGGCCGGACGCCGGGCTGCGGCGGGGACGGGTAGATCGGGCGCGCGCATCTCGGGCCGGGGGCGCATCCTCCCCGGCGCCCCCTTCTCCGCCGCGCGCCGGCCCCGCCCCTCTCCCGGGAGCCCTGGCCCCGCCCCCGCGCGCCGGCCCCGCCCCGCTCCCGGCAGCCCTGGCCCCGCCCCCGCGCGCCGGCCCCGCCCCGCTCCCGGCAG